>NC_053496.1:190332693-190444464 GCF_905171775.1 Rana temporaria
ACACGCCCATTATGTGACAGGAGTGACACGCCCCTTATGTAACGGGAGGGACACGCCCCTTATGTGACGGGAGGGACACGCCCTTGTGTGATGGGAGTGACACGCCTCTTATGGGACACGCCCCTTATGTGACGGGAGTGACGCCCCTTATGTGACGGGAGTGACATGCCCCTTATGTGACGGGAGTGACACGCCCCTTATGTGACAGGAGTGACACGCCCCTTATGTGACAGGAGGGACACGCCCCTTATGTGACAGGAGGGACATGCCCCTTATGTGACAGGAGTGACACGCCCCTTATGTGACGGGAGTGACACGCCCTTGTGTGACGGGAGTGACACGCCCCTTATGTGACGGGATGGACACGCCCCTTATGTGATGGGAGTGACACGCCCCTTATGTGATGGGATGGACACGCCCCTTATGTGACGGGAGTGACACACCCCTTATGTGACGGGATGGACACGCCCCTTATGTGACGGGAGTGACACGCCCCTTATGTGACGGGAGTGACACGCCCCTTATGTGACGGGAGTGACACGCCCCTTATGTGACGGGAGTGACACGCCCCTTATGTGACGGGAGTGACACGCCCCTTATGTGACGGGAGTGACACACCCCTTATGTGACGGGAGGGACACGGCCCTTATGTGACACGCCCCTTATGTGACGGGAGTGACACGCCCCTTATGTGACGGGAGTGACACGCCCCTTATGTGACGGGAGTGACGCGCCCCTTATGTGACGGGAGTGACGCGCCCCTCTCCATGGAGACATCGGGGGTCTTCACCCCAAGAACAGAACATACCATGAAATCCTGGAAGGAAACTTTCCCCTAAACTAGGAAAAGAGATGAAAGTTCTCGGGAATATCTGGGAATTGTCTCTGTTACCCGGGATGAGGATCTGCTCTCTTCAGAGGAAGACTTTTCCTCCCCTCACAATCTATACTTCACTTTCTCTGCATTCTGCAGGTCTGTCCCGGGTCCCGGGCACCTTCACTCTGGGACAATACAGTGTCCCAGAATGAACCAGGTCCCAGCATGACCCCCCCAGAGCTAAAGATGTGACCCCCCACCCCCCAAATAGTGAAGAACTACAGGTCCCAGCATGACCCCCCCCGAGCTAAAGATGTGAGACCCCCCACCCCCCAAATAGTGAAGAACTACAGGTCCCAGCATGACCCCCCCCCCGAGCTAAAGATGTGAGACCCCCCACCCCCCAAATAGTGAAGAACTACAGGTCCCAGCATGACCCCCCCAGAGCTAAAGATGTGACCCCCCACCCCCCAAATAGTGAAGAACTACAGGTCCCAGCATGACCCCCCCCCCGAGCTAAAGATGTGAGACCCCCCACCCCCCAAATAGTGAAGAACTACAGGTCCCAGCATGACCCCCCCAGAGCTAAAGATGTGACCGCCCCCCAAATAGTGAAGGACTACAGGTCCCAGCATGACCCCCCCCCCAGAGCTAAAGATGTGACCCCCCCCACCCCCCAAATAGTGAAGAACTACAGATCCCAGCAAGACCCCCCCCAGAGCTAAAGATGTGACCCCCCACCCCCCAAATAGTGAAGGACTACAGGTCCCAGCATGACCCCCCCCCCCCGAGCTAAAGATGTGAGACCCCCCACCCCCCAAATAGTGAAGAACTACAGGTCCCAGCATGACCCCCCCCCGAGCTAAAGATGTGAGACCCCCCACCCCCCAAATAGTGAAGAACTACAGGTCCCAGCATGACCCCCCCAGAGCTAAAGATGTGACCGCCCCCCAAATAGTGAAGGACTACAGGTCTCAGCATGACCCCCCCCCAGAGCTAAAGATGTGACCCCCCACCCCCCAAATAGTGAAGAACTACAGATCCCAGCAAGACCCCCCCCAGAGCTAAAGATGTGACCCCCCACCCCCCAAATAGTGAAGAACTACAGGTCCCAGCATGACCCCCCCAGAGCTAAAGATGTGACCCCCCGCCCCCCAAATAGTGAAGAACTACAGGTCCCAGCATGACCCCCCCCCCAGAGCTAAAGATGTGACCCCCCACCCCCCAAATAGTGAAGAACTACAGGTCCCAGCATGACCCCCCCAGAGCTAAAGATGTGACCCCCCCGCCCCCCAAATAGTGAAGAACTACAGGTCCCAGCATGACCCCCCCCCCAGAGCTAAAGATGTGACCCCCCCACCCCCCAAATAGTGAAGAACTACAGGTCCCAGCATGACCCCCCCAGTGCTAAAGATGTGACCCCCCACCCCCCAAATAGTGAAGAACTACAGGTCCCAGCATGACCCCCCCAGAGCTAAAGATGTGACCCCCCCGCCCCCAAATAGTGAAGAACTACAGGTCCCAGCATGACCCCCCCAGAGCTAAAGATGTGACCCCCGCCCCCCAAATAGTGAAGAACTACAGATCCCAGCATGACCCCCCCAGAGCTAAAGATGTGACCCCCCCGCCCCCCAAATAGTGAAGAACTACAGGTCCCAGCATGACCCCCCCCAGAGCTAAAGATGTGACCCCCCCACCCCCCAAATAGTGAAGAACTACAGGTCCCAGCATGACCCCCCCAGAGCTAAAGATGTGACCCCCCCGCCCCCAAATAGTGAAGAACTACAGGTCCCAGCATGACCCCCCCAGAGCTAAAGATGTGACCCCCCACCCCCCAAATAGTGAAGAACTACAGGTCCCAGCATGACCCCCCCAGAGCTAAAGACGTGACCCCCCGCCCCCCAAATAGTGAAGGACTACAGGTCCCAACATGACCCCCCCAGAGCTAAAGATGTGACCCCCCGCCCCCCAAATAGTGAAGAACTACAGGTCCCAGCATCACCCCCCCCAGAGCTAAAGATGTGACCCCCCTACCCCCCAAATAGTGAAGAACTACAGGTCCCAACATGACCCCCCCAGAGCTAAAGATGTGACCCCCCCACCCCCCAAATAGTGAAGAACTACAGGTCCCAGCATGACCCCCCCCAGAGCTAAAGATGTGACCCCCCCCGCCCCCCAAATAGTGAAGAACTACAGGTCCCAGCATGACCCCCCCCCCCAGAGCTAAAGATGTGACCCCCCCGCCCCCCAAATAGTGAAGAACTACAGGTCCCAACATGACCCCCCCAGAGCTAAAGATGTGCCCCCCCCCCCCCCCAAATAGTGAAGAACTACAGGTCCCAGCATGACCCCCCCCAGAGCTAAAGATGTGACCCCCCCGCCCCCCAAATAGTGAAGAACTACAGGTCCCAGCATGACCCCCCCCCAGAGCTAAAGATGTGACCCCCCCGCCCCCCAAATAGTGAAGGACTACAGGTCCCAGCATGACCCCCCCAGAGCTAAAGACGTGACCCCCCCGCCCCCCAAATAGTGAAGGACTACAGGTCCCAGCATGACCCCCCCCAGAGCTAAAGATGTGACCCCCCCGCCCCCCAAATAGTGAAGAACTACAGGTCCCAACATGACCCCCCCAGAGCTAAAGATGTGACCCCCGCCCCCCAAATAGTGAAGAACTACAGGTCCCAACATGACACCCCCAGAGCTAAAGATGTGACCCCCCCGCCCCCCAAATAGTGAAGAACTACAGGTCCCAGCATGACCCCCCCCCCAGAGCTAAAAATGTGACCCCCCCACCCCCCAAATAGTGAAGAACTACAGGTCCCAGCATGACCCCCCCCAGAGCTAAAGATGTGAGACCCCCCACCCCCCAAATAGTGAAGAACTACAGGTCCCAGCATGACCCCCCCAGAGCTAAAGATGTGACCCCCCACCCCCCAAATAGTGAAGGACTACAGGTCCCAGCATGCCCCCCCCAGAGCTAAAGATGTGACCCCCCACCCCCCAAATAGTGAAGAACTACAGGTCCCAGCATGACCCCCCCAGAGCTAAAGATGTGACCCCCCCGCCCCCCAAATAGTGAAGAACTACAGGTCCCAGCATGACCCCCCCAGAGCTAAAGATGTGACCCCCCAAATAGTGAAGAACTACAGGTCCCAGCATGACCCCCCCAGAGCTAAAGATGTGACCCCCCCGCCCCCCAAATAGTGAAGGACTACAGGTCCCAGCATGACCCCCCCCAGAGCTAAAGATGTGACCCCCCACCCCCCAAATAGTGAAGAACTACAGGTCCCAGCATGACCCCCCCCCGCCCCCAAATAGTGAAGAACTACAGGTCCCAGCATGACCTCCCCCCCAGAGCTAAAGATGTGACCCCCCACCCCCCAAATAGTGAAGAACTACAGGTCCCAGCATGACCCCCCCGCCCCCCAAATAGTGAAGAACTACAGGTCCCAGCATGACCCCCCCCCCCCCAGAGCTAAAGATGTGACCCCCCCACCCCCCAAATAGTGAAGAACTACAGGTCCCAGCATGACCCCCCCGCCCCCCAAATAGTGAAGAACTACAGGTCCCAGCATGACCCCCCCCAGAGCTAAAGATGTGACCCCCAACCCCCCAAATAGTGAAGAACTACAGGTCCCAGCATGACCCCCCAGAGCTAAAGATGTGACCCCCCCGCCCCCCAAATAGTGAAGAACTACAGGTCCCAGCATGACCCCCCCCAGAGCTAAAGATGTGACCCCCCCGCCCCCCAAATAGTGAAGAACTACAGGTCCCAGCATGACCCCCCCCCCAGAGCTAAAGATGTGACCCCCACCCCCCAAATAGTGAAGAACTACAGGTCCCAGCATGACCCCCCCCCAGAGCTAAAGATGTGAGACCCCGCCCCCCAAATAGTGAAGAACTACAGGTCCCAGCATGACCCCCCCCCAGAGCTAAAGATGTGACCCCCCACCCCCCAAATAGTGAAGAACTACAGGTCCCAGCATGACCCCCCCAGAGCTAAAGATGTGACCCCCCAAATAGTGAAGAACTACAGGTCCCAGCATGACCCCCCCCCCAGAGCTAAAGATGTGAGACCCCCCACCCCCCAAATAGTGAAGAACTACAGGTCCCAGCATGACCCCCCCCCAGAGCTAAAGATGTGACCCCCGCCCCCCAAATAGTGAAGAACTACAGGTCCCAGCATGACCCCCCCCCCCCAGAGCTAAAGATGTGACCCCCCCGCCCCCCAAATAGTGAAGAACTACAGGTCCCAGCATGACCCCCCCCCAGAGCTAAAGATGTGAGACCCCCCACCCCCCAAATAGTGAAGAACTACAGGTCCCAGCATGACCCCCCCCCCCAGAGCTAAAGATGTGACCCCCACCCCCCAAATAGTGAAGAACTACAGGTCCCAGCATGACCCCCCCAGAGCTAAAGATGTGACCCCCCGCCCCCCAAATAGTGAAGAACTACAGGTCCCAGCATGACCCCCCCCCAGGCGTTGTGTGCTATGACTCCTCTACATGCAGGCGTTGTGTGTTATGACTCCTCTACATGCAGGCGTTGTGTGTAATGACTCCTCTACATGCAGGCGTTGTGTGCTATGACTCCTCTACATGCAGGTGTTGTGTGTTATGGCTCCTCTACATGCAGGCGTTGTGTGTTATGGCTCCTCTACATGCAGGCGTTGTGTGTTATGGCTCCTCTACATGCAGGCGTTGTGTGTTATGACTCCTCTACATGCAGGCGTTGTGTGTTATGGCTCCTCTACATGCAGGCGTTGTGTGTTATGGCTCCTCTACATGCAGGCGTTGTGTGTTATGGCTCCTCTACATGCAGGCGTTGTGTGTTATGACTCCTCTGCATGCAGGCGTTGTGTGTTATGGCTCCTCTACATGCAGGCGTTGTGTGTTATGGCTCCTCTACATGCAGGCGTTGTGTGTTATGGCTCCTCTACATGCAGGCGTTGTGTGTTATGGCTCCTCTACATGCAGGCGTTGTGTGTTATGACTCCTCTACATGCAGGCGTTGTGTGCTATGACTCCTCTACATGCAGGCGTTGTGTGTTATGACTCCTCTACATGCAGGCGTTGTGTGTTATGGCTCCTCTACATGCAGGCGTTGTGTGTTATGACTCCTCTACATGCAGGCGTTGTGTGTTATGGCTCCTCTACATGCAGGCGTTGTGTGCTATGACTCCTCTACATGCAGGCGTTGTGTGTTATGACTCCTCTACATGCAGGCATTGTGTGCTATGACTCCTCTACATGCAGGCGTTGTGTGTTATGACTCCTCTACATGCAGGCGTTGTGTGTTATGACTCCTCTACATGCAGGCGTTGTGTGTTATGACTCCTCTACATGCAGGCATTGTGTGCTATGACTCCTCTACATGCAGGCGTTGTGGGTTATGACTCCTCTACATGCAGGCGTTGTGTGCTATGACTCCTCTACATGCAGGCGTTGTGTGTTATGACTCCTCTACATGCAGGCATTGTGTGCTATGACTCCTCTACATGCAGGCGTTGTGTGTTATGGCTCCTCTACATGCAGGCGTTGTGTGTTATGACTCCTCTACATGCAGGCGTTGTGTGCTATGACTCCTCTACATGCAGGCGTTGTGTGTTATGGCTCCTCTACATGCAGGCGTTGTGTGCTATGACTCCTCTACATGCAGGCGTTGTGTGCTATGACTCCTCTACATGCAGGCGTTGTGTGTTATGACTCCTCTACATGCAGGCATTGTGTGCTATGACTCCTCTACATGCAGGCGTTGTGTGTTATGACTCCTCTACATGCAGGCATTGTGTGCTATGACTCCTCTACATGCAGGCGTTGTGTGTTATGGCTCCTCTACATGCAGGCGTTGTGTGTTATGACTCCTCTACATGCAGGCATTGTGTGCTATGACTCCTCTACATGCAGGCGTTGTGGGTTATGACTCCTCTACATGCAGGCATTGTGTGCTATGACTCCTCTACATGCAGGCGTTGTGTGTTATGACTCCTCTACATGCAGGCATTGTGTGCTATGACTCCTCTACATGCAGGCGTTGTGTGTTATGGCTCCTCTACATGCAGGCGTTGTGTGTTATGACTCCTCTACATGCAGGCGTTGTGTGTTATGACTCCTCTACATGCAGGCATTGTGTGCTATGACTCCTCTACATGCAGGCGTTGTGTGTTATGGCTCCTCTACATGCAGGCGTTGTGTGTTATGACTCCTCTACATGCAGGCGTTGTGTGTTATGGCTCCTCTACATGCAGGCGTTGTGTGTTATGGCTCCTCTACATGCAGGCGTTGTGTGTTATGGCTCCTCTACATGCAGGCGTTGTGTGTTATGGCTCCTCTACATGCAGGCGTTGTGTGTTATGGCTCCTCTACATGCAGGCGTTGTGTGTTATGGCTCCTCTACATGCAGGCGTTGTGTGTTATGGCTCCTCTACATGCAGGCGTTGTGTGCTATGACTCCTCTACATGCAGGCGTTGTGTGCTATGACTCCTCTACATGCAGGCGTTGTGTGCTATGGCTCCTGTACATGCAGGCGTTGTGTGTTATGGCTCCTGTACATGCAGGCGTTGTGTGTTATGACTCCTCTACATGCAGGCGTTGTGTGTTATGACTCCTCTACATGCAGGCGTTGTGTGTTATGACTCCTCTACATGCAGGCGTTGTGTGTTATGGCTCCTCTACATGCAGGCGTTGTGTGTTATGACTCCTCTACATGCAGGCGTTGTGTCTTATGGCTCCTCTACATGCAGGCGTTGTGTTATGACTCCTCTACATGCAGGCGTTGTGTGTTATGACTCCTCTACATGCAGGCGTTGTGTGCTATGACTCCTCTACATGCAGGCGTTGTGTGTTATGACTCCTCTACATGCAGGCGTTGTGTGTTATGACTCCTCTACATGCAGGCGTTGTGTGTTATGGCTCCTCTACATGCAGGCGTTGTGTGTTATGGCTCCTCTACATGCAGGCATTGTGTGTTATGACTCCTCTACATGCAGGCGTTGTGTGTTATGACTCCTCTACATGCAGGCGTTGTGTGTTATGACTCCTCTACATGCAGGCGTTGTGTGTTATGGCTCCTCTACATGCAGGCGTTGTGTGTTATGGCTCCTCTACATGCAGGCGTTGTGTGTTATGGCTCCTCTACATGCAGGCGTTGTGTGTTATGACTCCTCTACATGCAGGCGTTCTGTGTTATGGCTCCTCTACATGCAGGCGTTGTGTGTTATGACTCCTCTACATGCAGGCGTTGTGTGTTATGGCTCCTCTACATGCAGGCGTTGTGTGTTATGACTCCTCTACATGCAGGCATGTGTGTTATGACTCCTCTACATGCAGGCGTTGTGTGTTATGGCTCCTCTACATGCAGGCGTTGTGTGTTATGGCTCCTCTACATGCAGGCATTGTGTGTTATGACTCCTCTACATGCAGGCGTTGTGTGTTATGACTCCTCTACATGCAGGCGTTGTGTGTTATGACTCCTCTACATGCAGGCGTTGTGTGCTATGGCTCCTCTACATGCAGGCGTTGTGTGTTATGACTCCTCTACATGCAGGCGTTGTGTGTTATGACTCCTCTACATGCAGGCGTTGTGTGTTATGGCTCCTCTACATGCAGGCGTTGTGTGTTATGACTCCTCTACATGCAGGCGTTGTGTGCTATGACTCCTCTACATGCAGGCGTTGTGTGTTATGACTCCTCTACATGCAGGCAGGATACGGTGGGAAATATTCATGTGAAGAAAAGGACAAGTCGTAATTTTTCCCTCAAAGTTTTATAACAATAAAATATTTCAATATCTTTATAAATGAGAAAAGGAACTGAAAATAAAATGCAGATTTTCGCTCGGCTTCCACCCTCTCCAGACTCCGCCCCCAATCTATGGATAGTGACCACGCCCATAAGGCGGGGCTCACACTATTGTGGATCTCTATGGAGCCGGTTCACATATCTCCGGTGCGAATTTGCCTGGGAGTCCCGTGCGACTTTTGTTCCATTTCAGGGCTGAAATCGGACCTGAAATGGTGAACCAAGACGCACGGGACCCCCCAGCTGAGAGACGCACGGGACCCCCAGATGGGAGACGCACGGAACCCCCCCCAGCTGGCAGACGCACGGGACCCCCCACTGGGAGACGCACGGGACCCCCCAGCTGGGAGACGCACGGGACCCCCCCCAGCTGGCAGACGCACGGGACCCCCCAGCTGGGAGACGCACGGGACCCCCCAGCTGGGAGACGCACGGGACCCCCGCTGGGAGACGCACGGGACCCCCGCTGGGAGACGCACGGGACCCTCTGCTGGGAGACGCACGGGACCCCTGCTGGGAGACGCACGGGACCCCCCGCTGGGAGACGCACGGGACCCCCACTGGGAGACGCACGGGACCCCCCCAGCTGGGAGACGCACGGGACCCCCCCCAGCTGGGAGACGCACGGGACCCCCCCCAGCTGGGAGACGCACGGGACCCCCAGCTGGGAGACGCACGGGACCCCCAGCTGGGAGACGCACGGGACCCCCCAGCTGGGAAATGCACGGGACCCCCCCAGCTGGGAAATGCACGGGACCCCCCCCAGCTGGGAGACGCACGGGACCCCCAGCTGGGAGAAGCACGGGACCCCCCAGCTGGGAAATGCACGGGACCCCCCCCAGCTGGGAGACGCACGGGACCCCCCAGCTGGGAGACGCACTGGACCCCCCAGCTGGGAGACGCACGGGACCCCCCAGCTGGGAGACGCACGGGACCCCCCCCCAGCTGGGAGACGCACGGGACCCCCCCCCCCAGCTGGGAGACGCACGGGACCCCCCCAGCTGGGAGACGCACGGGACCCCCCCAGCTGGGAGACGTACGGGACCCCCCCAGCTGGGAGACGTACGGGACCCCCCCAGCTGGGAGACGCACGGGACCCCCCCAGCTGGGAGACGCACGGGACCCCCCCAGCTGGGAGACGTACGGGACCCCCCCAGCTGGGAGACGCACGGGACCCCCCAGCTGGGAGATGCACGGGACCCCCCCAGCTGGGAGATGCACGGGACCCCCCCAGCTGGGAGACGCACGGGACCCCCCCAGCTGGGAGACGCACGGGACCCCCCCAGCTGGGAGACGCACGGGACCCCCCAGCTGGGAGACGCACGGGACCCCCCCAGCTGGGAGACGCACGGGACCCCCCCAGCTGGGAGACGCACGGGACCCCCCGCTGGGAGACGATTGAGTTGTAGGTGGAGGCGGGGTGACCCAACTAATAACCTTCCATATTACCCCCGGGCTCCTTCCTCCCTACTGAACAGAGGCTCCATCACAATGTCTGTGTCTCCCCCCAGCTGGGAGACGCACGGGACCCCCACTGGGAGACGCACGGGACCCCCCCAGCTGGGAGACGCACGGGACCCCCCCCAGCTGGGAGACGCACGGGACCCCCCCCAGCTGGGAGACGCACGGGACCCCCAGCTGGGAGACGCACGGGACCCCCCAGCTGGGAAATGCACGGGACCCCCCCCAGCTGGGAGACGCACGGGACCCCCAGCTGGGAGAAGCACGGGACCCCCCAGCTGGGAAATGCACGGGACCCCCCCCAGCTGGGAGACGCACGGGACCCCCCAGCTGGGAGACGCACGGGACCCCCCAGCTGGGAGACGCACGGGACCCCCCCCAGCTGGGAGACGCACGGGACCCCCCAGCTGGGAGACGCACTGGACCCCCCAGCTGGGAGACGCACGGGACCCCCCAGCTGGGAGACGCACGGGACCCCCCCCCCAGCTGGGAGACGCACGGGACCCCCCCCCCCAGCTGGGAGACGCACGGGACCCCCCCCCCCAGCTGGGAGACGCACGGGACCCCCCCCCCCAGCTGGGAGACGCACGGGACCCCCCCCCCCAGCTGGGAGACGCACGGGACCCCCCCCCCAGCTGGGAGACGCACGGGACCCCCCCCAGCTGGGAGACGCACGGGACCCCCCCAGCTGGGAGACGCACGGGACCCCCCCAGCTGGGAGACGTACGGGACCCCCCCAGCTGGGAGACGCACGGGACCCCCCCAGCTGGGAGACGCACGGGACCCCCCCAGCTGGGAGACGTACGGGACCCCCCCAGCTGGGAGACGCACGGGACCCCCCAGCTGGGAGATGCACGGGACCCCCCCAGCTGGGAGATGCACGGGACCCCCCCCAGCTGGGAGACGTACGGGACCCCCCCAGCTGGGAGACGCACGGGACCCCCCAGCTGGGAGATGCACGGGACCCCCCCCAGCTGGGAGACGCACGGGACCCCCCCAGCTGGGAGACGCACGGGACCCCCCGCTGGGAGACGCACGGGACCCCCCAGCTGGGAGACGCACTGGACCCCCCAGCTGGGAGACGCACGGGACCCCCCCCCAGCTGGGAGACGCACGGGACCCCCCCCCAGCTGGGAGACGCACGGGACCCCCCCCCAGCTGGGAGACGCACGGGACCCCCCACTGGGAGACGCACGGGACCCCCCCAGCTGGGAGACGTACGGGACCCCCCCAGCTGGGAGACGTACGGGACCCCCCCAGCTCGGAGACGCACGGGACCCCCCCAGCTGGGAGACGCACGGGACCCCCCCAGCTGGGAGACGTACGGGACCCCCCCAGCTGGGAGACGCACGGGACCCCCCAGCTGGGAGATGCACGGGACCCCCCCAGCTGGGAGACGCACGGGACCCCCCCAGCTGGGAGACGCACGGGACCCCCCAGCTGGGAGATGCACGGGACCCCCCCAGCTGGGAGACGCACGGGACCCCCCCAGCTGGGAGACGCACGGGACCCCCCGCTGGGAGACGATTGAGTTGTAGGTGGAGGCGGGGTGACCCAACCAATAACCTTCCATATTACCCCCGGGCTCCTTCCTCCCTACTGAACAGAGGCTCCATCACAATGTCTGTGCTGGATGGGCGGAGCTGGGAACTCCATCACAATGTCTGTGCTGGATGGGCGGAGCTGGGAACTTCATTACAATGTCTGTGCTGGATGGGCGGAGCTGGGAACTTCATTACAATGTCTGTGCTGGATGGGCGGAGCTGGGAACTTCATTACAATGTCTGTGCTGGATGGGCGGAGCTGGGAACTTCATTACAATGTCTGTGCTGGATGGGCGGAGCTGGGAACTTTATCACAATGTCTGTGCTGGATGGGCGGAGCTGGGAACTCCATCACAATGTCTGTGCTGGATGGGCGGAGCTGGGAACTCCATCACAATGTCTGTGCTGGATGGGCGGATCTGGGAACTCCATCACAATGTCTGTGCTGGAGGGGGCGGAGCTGGGATCTCAATCACAATGTCTGTGCTGGAGGGGGCGGAGCTGGGAACTCCATCACAATGTCTGTGCTGGAGGGGGCGGAGCTGGGAACTCCATCACAATGTCTGTGCTGGATGGGCGGAGCTGGGAACTCCATCACAATGTCTTTGCTGGATGGGAGGAGCTGGGAACTCCATCACAATGTCTGTGCTGGATGGGCGGAGCTGGGAACTCCATCACAATGTCTTTGCTGGATGGGAGGAGCTGGGAACTCCATCACAATGTCTGTGCTGAATGGGCGGAGCTGGGAACTTCATTACAATGTCTGTGCTGGATGGGAGGAGCTGGGAACTCCATCACAATGTCTGTGCTGAATGGGCGGAGCTGGGAACTTCATTACAATGTCTGTGCTGGATGGGCGGAGCTGGGAACTTCATTACAATGTCTGTGCTGGATGGGCGGAGCTGGGAACTCCATCACAATGTCTGTGCTGGATGGGCGGAGCTGGGAACTCCATCACAATGTCTGTGCTGGATGGGCGGAGCTGGGAACTCCATCACAATGTCTGTGCTGGATGGGCGGAGCTGGGATCTCAATCACAATGTCTGTGCTAGATGGGCGGAGCTGGGAACTCCATCACAATGTCTGTGCTGTATGGGAGGAGCTGGGAACTCCATCACAATGTCTGTGCTGGATGGGAGGAGCTGGGAACTCCATCACAATGTCTGTGCTGGAAGGGCGGAGCTGGGAACTTCATTACAATGTCTGCGCTGGAGGGGGCGGAGCTGGGATCTCAATCACAATGTCTGTGCTGGAGGGGGCGGAGCTGGGAACTCCATCACAATGTCTGTGCTGGAGGGGGCGGAGCTGGGAACTCCATCACAATGTCTGTGCTGGATGGGCGGAGCTGGGAACTCCATCACAATGTCTGTGCTGGATGGGAGGAGCTGGGATCTCAATCACAATGTCTGTGCTGGAGGGGGCGGAGCTGGGAACTCCATCACAATGTCTGTGCTGGAGGGGGCGGAGCTGGGAACTCCATCACAATGTCTGTGCTGGATGGGCGGAGCTGGGAACTCCATCACAATGTCTGTGCTGGATGGGAGGAGCTGGGATCTCCATCACAATGTCTGTGCTGGATGGGAGGAGCTGGGAACTCCATCACAATGTCTGTGCTGGATGGGCGGAGCTGGGAACTTCATTACAATGTCTTTGCTGGATGGGCGAAGCTGGGAACTTTGCTGGATGGGCGGAGCTGGGAACTCCATCACAATGTCTGTGCTGGATGGGCGGAGCTGGGAACTCTATCACAATGTCTGTGCTGGAGGGGGCGGAGCTGGGAACTCCATCACAATGTCTGTGCTGGAGGGGGCGGAGCTGGGAACTCCATCACAATGTCTGTGCTGGATGGGCGGAGCTGGGAACTTCATTACAATGTCTGTGCTGGATGGGCGGAGCTGGGAACTTCATTACAATGTCTGTGCTGGATGGGCGGAGCTGGGAACTTCATTACAATGTCTGTGCTGGATGGGCGGAGCTGGGAACTTTATCACAATGTCTGTGCTGGATGGGCGGAGCTGGGAACTCCATCACAATGTCTGTGCTGGATGGGCGGAGCTGGGAACTCCATCACAATGTCTGTGCTGGATGGGCGGAGCTGGGAACTCCATCACAATGTCTGTGCTGGAGGGGGCGGAGCTGGGATCTCAATCACAATGTCTGTGCTGGAGGGGGCGGAGCTGGGAACTCCATCACAATGTCTGTGCTGGAGGGGGCGGAGCTGGGAACTCCATCACAATGTCTGTGCTGGATGGGCGGAGCTGGGAACTCCATCACAATGTCTGTGCTGGATGGGAGGAGCTGGGAACTCCATCACAATGTCTGTGCTGGATGGGCGGAGCTGGGAACTCCATCACAATGTCTTTGCTGGATGGGAGGAGCTGGGAACTCCATCACAATGTCTGTGCTGAATGGGCGGAGCTGGGAACTTCATTACAATGTCTGTGCTGGATGGGAGGAGCTGGGAACTCCATCACAATGTCTGTGCTGAATGGGCGGAGCTGGGAACTTCATTACAATGTCTGTGCTGGATGGGCGGAGCTGGGAACTTCATTACAATGTCTGTGCTGGATGGGCGGAGCTGGGAACTCCATCACAATGTCTGTGCTGGATGGGCGGAGCTGGGAACTCCATCACAATGTCTGTGCTGGATGGGCGGAGCTGGGAACTCCATCACAATGTCTGTGCTGGATGGGCGGAGCTGGGATCTCAATCACAATGTCTGTGCTAGATGGGCGGAGCTGGGAACTCCATCACAATGTCTGTGCTGTATGGGAGGAGCTGGGAACTCCATCACAATGTCTGTGCTGGATGGGAGGAGCTGGGAACTCCATCACAATGTCTGTGCTGGAAGGGCGGAGCTGGGAACTTCATTACAATGTCTGCGCTGGAGGGGGCGGAGCTGGGATCTCAATCACAATGTCTGTGCTGGAGGGGGCGGAGCTGGGAACTCCATCACAATGTCTGTGCTGGAGGGGGCGGAGCTGGGAACTCCATCACAATGTCTGTGCTGGATGGGCGGAGCTGGGAACTCCATCACAATGTCTGTGCTGGATGGGAGGAGCTGGGATCTCAATCACAATGTCTGTGCTGGAGGGGGCGGAGCTGGGAACTCCATCACAATGTCTGTGCTGGAGGGGGCGGAGCTGGGAACTCCATCACAATGTCTGTGCTGGATGGGCGGAGCTGGGAACTCCATCACAATGTCTGTGCTGGATGGGAGGAGCTGGGATCTCAATCACAATGTCTGTGCTGGATGGGAGGAGCTGGGAACTCCATCACAATGTCTGTGCTGGATGGGCGGAGCTGGGAACTTCATTACAATGTCTTTGCTGGATGGGCGAAGCTGGGAACTTTGCTGGATGGGCGGAGCTGGGAACTCCATCACAATGTCTGTGCTGGATGGGCGGAGCTGGGAACTCTATCACAATGTCTGTGCTGGAGGGGGCGGAGCTGGGAACTCCATCACAATGTCTGTGCTGGAGGGGGCGGAGCTGGGAACTCCATCACAATGTCTGTGCTGGATGGGCGGAGATGGGAACTCTATCACAATGTCTGTGCTGGAGGGGGCGGAGCTGGGAACTCCATCACAATGTCTGTGCTGGATGGGCGGAGCTGGGAACTTCATTACAATGTCTGTGCTGGATGGGCGGAGCTGGGAACTTCATTACAATGTCTGTGCTGGATGGGCGGAGCTGGGAACCTCATTACAATGTCTGTGCTGGATGGGCGGAGCTGGGAACTCCATCACAATGTCTGTGCTGGATGGGCGGAGCTGGGAACTTCATTACAATGTCTGTGCTGGATGGGCGGAGCTGGGAACTCCATCACAAAGTCTGTACTGGATGGGCGGAGCTGGGAACTTTATCACAATGTCTGTGCTGGATGGGCGGAGCTGGGAACTCCATCACAATGTCTGTGCTGGATGGGCGGAGCTGGGAACCTCATTACAATGTCTGTGCTGGATGGGCGGAGCTGGGAACTCCATCACAAAGTCTGTACTGGATGGGCTGAGCTGGGAACTCCATCACAATGTCTGTGCTGGATGGGCGGAGCTGGGAACTCCATCACAATGTCTGTGCTGGTTGGGCGGAGCTGGGAACTCCATCACAATGTCTGTGCTGGATGGGCGGAGCTGGGAACCTCATTACAATGTCTGTGCTGGATGGGCGGAGCTGGGAACTCCATCACAATGTCTGTGCTGGATGGGCGGAGCTGGGAACTCCATCACAGTGTCTGTGCTGGATGGGAGGAGCTGGGAACTCCATCACAATGTCTGTGCTGGATGGGAGGAGCTGGGAACCTCATTACAATGTCTGTGCTGGATGGGCGGAGCTGGGAACTCCATCACAAAGTCTGTACTGGATGGGCTGAGCTGGGAACTCCATCACAATGTCTGTGCTGGATGGGCGGAGCTGGGAACTCCATCACAATGTCTGTGCTGGTTGGGCGGAGCTGGGAACTCCATCACAATGTCTGTGCTGGATGGGCGGAGCTGGGAACCTCATTACAATGTCTGTGCTGGATGGGCGGAGCTGGGAACTCCATCACAATGTCTGTGCTGGATGGGAGGAGCTGGGAACTCCATCACAATGTCTGTGCTGGATGGGAGGAGCTGGGAACTTCATTACAATCTCTGTGCTGGATGGGCGGAGCTGGGAACTCCATCACAATGTCTGTGCTGAATGGGCGGAGCTGGGAACTTTGCTGGATGGGCGGAGCTGGGAACTTTGCTGGATGGGCGGAGCTGGGAACTCCATCACAATGTCTGTGCTGGATGGGAGGAGCTGGGAACTTCATTACAATGTCTGTGCTGGATGGGCGGAGCTGGGAACTTTGCTGGATGGGCGGAGCTGGGAACTCCATCACAATGTCTGTGCTGGATGGGCGGAGCTGGGAACTCCATCACAATGTCTGTGCTGGATGGGCGGAGCTGGGAACTTTGCTGGATGGGCGGAGCTGGGAACTCCATCACAATGTCTGTGCTGGATGGGCGGAGCTGGGAACTCTATCACAATGTCTGTGCTGGATGGGCGGAGCTGGGAACTCCATCACAATGTCTGTGCTGGATGGGCGGAGCTGGGAACTTTGCTGGATGGGCGGAGCTGGGAACTTTGCTGGATGGGCGGAGCTGGGAACTCCATCACAATGTCTGTGCTGGATGGGCGGAGCTGGGAACTCCATCACAATGTCTGTGCTGGATGGGCGGAGCTGGGAACTCCATCACAATGTCTGTGCTGGATGGGCGGAGCTGGGAACTCAAGGTCAGATAACCCAACTGGTGCTCTTTCAGATCTGTGAATCCAAGGACAACTAACCTGACCCTGCATGCTTCCTAACCAGAGTGGTCAGTTTTGGGTGGACTGTCTGGTAATAAGGGTCCTCCGGCTTTGCCGGGCGCCGCCCCCTCGGGGTGCTTGAAGTGGATCTTCCTCCAGGAGAAGGCTTTGATGACGGTGTGGACCTTCCAGTGGGCGGAGAGCTCCGCCTTGGTCTGGAACTTCTCGCCGCACTCGGAGCACACGAAGGATTGCCGCACGGGGTGGAGGATCTCGTGGTTGATCAAATCCGACTTGTTGTGAAAGGTGACGCCACACTTGGGGCACACCAGGCGCCGGTCGGTGTAGTGGACCCGCTGGTGCTGGATAAGAGCCGAGTTACTGGTGAAGGATTTGGCGCAGTCCTTGCAGCTGAAGGCGGGCTCTCGGTTGTGGACACGCTGGTGAAGGGTCAGCCCCAGCTTGGAGGAGAAGTAGCGGTCGCAGTTGGGACACTCGAAGGACTTCTCTCGGCTGTGGGCGGCCTCTTGGTGCTTCAGACACGATCCCTTCCGGGAGAACTTCTTCCCGCAGGTGGCGCAGGCGTAGATGGCCTCCCCCCGGTGAAGTCTCTGGTGGAGCCGATAGGCAGCTTTGCCGAAGAAGACTTTCCCGCACTCGCTGCAGTTCAGAGTCTTGTGGAGTTTGCGGATGTTGCAGGGGGCCCTCATGCAGTCATCCGTGCGGGTCACCATGTAGGTGTGGTCTCGTGTGGCGTAGTTGTCAGAGACCACCTCCGCAAAGTCTTCATGGGATGACTCCTCCCCCTTGATGCGCACTGTAGTGTATTCGATCTCTGTGTGGTCACTTAGGCTATCCGACTCCTCGTCTCCACCCAGGGCGGAGCCATCTGGTAACACCCCCGAGGTACGCCACTCCCCAACATCTGCTGAAGGAAAGACACCTTCGTCACCGGAGATTGGCTCCTCCTTTATGAAGACGGTGGTGTACTCCAGCGCCTCCTCCAGGCCATCCTCGCCTGACTCGCCTTTAATACATAAGGGGGTGGAGTTTAGAGGTGGGAACCGATCCTCACAACCATTACCCAGAGACTGATCTGCAGGTGGGCGGAGCACTCCCTCATAGTCATATGGCTCTTCTTTAATATGATTGGTCAGAAATAGAGAGTGAGTATCTTCATCCTCGGGGGGTTCCACTTTAATTTTATTATCTGAGCCGAGTTCCTCCATAACACCAGCATCGGCCATATTGTCCTCATTGGTGGCGAGTCGCAGTTCTCACCTCGAAGGAAACACATCCAATTACTGCCATGTATGCAAAAGGGGCGGAGCCATGGGCTCACTAACCAATATAATATAGTAATGGTAATATAAGCTCCTCCCCCTACAGAAGAGGATGAGGGGTATTGATACATGGGGGGGGGTAATAAAAATCCCCCCCATATCATTTACCATCATCCTCCACTGTGGTGGGAGGAGCTTATATTACCCCCCCCCCTATGTATCAATAACTCTAAGGGGGTAATATAATCTCCCCCTGCAGGATGATGGATAATGATGGGGGTAACATAAGCTCCTCCCCCCACAGGGGAGGATGGGTAATGGTACGGGGGAAGGGCCATCACAGATGGTGACAGGTAGTAATTTAGAGGTGTCATAACAGAATTTCCCCCAGTACAAGAGGATGATGGGTAATAATAATACTTGTGGGGGGGGGGGTGACTCATAATATAATTACACCCCAAGAAGGATGCTGGTTAGTAGTAATAACACATAAGCGGATTATTACTGGAGGGGGTGGTAGTATTAATACTCAGGAGGGGGTGGTATCAATAATACTTGGGGGGAGGGGGTGGTAATATTAATACTTGGGGGGAGGGGTGGTAATAATAATACTTGGAGGGATGGGGTGGTAATAATACTTGGGGGAGGGGTGGTAATAATAATACTTGGGGGAGGGGGTGGTAATAATACTTGGGGGGAGGGGTGGTAATAATAATACTTGGAGGGATGGGGTGGTAATAATACTTGGGGGAGGGGTGGTAATAATAATACTTGGGGGAGGGGTGGTAATAATACTTGGGGGGAGGGGTGGTAATAATAATACTTGGGGGAGGGGTGGTAATACTACTTGGGGGGGGTGGTAATAATAATACTTGGGGAGAGGGAGGGGGATAATATTAATACTTGGGGGGTAATATTAATACTGGGGGAGGGGTGGTAACAATACTACTTGGGGGGAGTAATAATACTACTTGGGGGGAGGGGTGGTAATAATAATACTTGGAGGGCTGGTAATAATACTTGGGGGAGGGGTGGTAATAATAATACTTGGGGGAGGGGTGGTAATAATAATACTTGGGGGAGGGGGTGGTAATAATAATACTTAGGGGAAGGGGGTGGTAATAATAATACTTGGGGGAGGGGTGGTAATAATAATACTTGGGGGAGGGGTGGTAATAATAATACTTGGGGGAGGGGTGGTAATAATAATACTTGGGGGAGGGGGTGGTAATAATAATACTTAGGGGAAGGGGGTGGTAATAATAATACTTGGGGGAGGGGTGGTAATAATAATACTTGGGGGAGGGGGTGGTAATAATAATACTTGGGGGGAGGGGTGGTAACAATAATACTTGGGGGAGGGGTGGTAATATTACTTGGGGGGGGGGTAATATTAATACTTGGGGAGAGGGAGGGGGATAATAATAATACTTGGGGGAGGGGTGGTAACAATAATACTTGGGGGAGGGGCGGTAATAATACTTGGGAAGAGGGAGGGGGATAATATAAATACTTGGGGGGTAATATTAATACTGGGGGAGGGGTGGTAATAATAATACTTGGGGGGAGTAATAATAATACTTGGGGGTGGGGGGTAACAATAATACTTGGGGGGAGTAATAATAATACTTGGGGAGAGGGAGGGGGATAATATTAATACTTGGGGGGTGGGGGTAATATTAATACTGGGGGAGGGGTGGTAATAATAATACTTGTGGGGGGGGTAACAATAATACTTGGGGGGAGTAATAATAATACTTGGGGGGTGGGTGGTAACAATAATACTTGGGGGAGGGGTAATAATAATACTTGGGGGGTGGGTGGTAACAATAATACTTGGGGGGGAGGGGTAATAATAATACTTGGGGAGGGGTAATAATAATACTTGTGGGGGTGGGGGGGGTAACAATAATACTTGGGGGGAGTAATAATAATACTTGGGGGGTGGGTGGTAACAATAATACTTGGGGGAGGGGGTGGTAATAATAATACTTGGGGGAGGGGGTGGTAATAATAATACTTGGGGGAGGGGTGGTAATAATAATACTTGGGGGGAGGGGTGGTAACAATAATACTTGGGGGAGGGGTGGTAATATTACTTGGGGGGGGGGGTAATATTAATACTTGGGGAGAGGGAGGGGGATAATAATAATACTTGGGGGGTAATATTAATATTGGGGGAGGGGTGGTAATAATAATACTTGTGGGGGTGGGTGGTAACAATAATACTTGGGGGAGTAATAATAATACTTGGGGGAGGGGTGGTAACAATAATACTTGGGGGAGGGGCGGTAATAATACTTGGGAAGAGGGAGGGGGATAATATAAATACTTGGGGGGTAATATTAATACTGGGGGAGGGGTGGTAATAATAATACTTGTGTGGGTGGGGGGTAACAATAATACTTGGGGGGAGTAATAATAATACTTGGGGAGAGGGAGGGGGATAATATTAATACTTGGGGGGTGGGGGTAATATTAATACTGGGGGAGGGGTGGTAATAATAATACTTGTGGGGGGGGTAACAATAATACTTGGGGGGAGTAATAATAATACTTGGGGGGTGGGTGGTAACAATAATACTTGGGGGAGGGGTAATAATAATACTTGGGGGGTGGGTGGTAACAATAATACTTGGGGGGGAGGGGTAATAATAATACTTGGGGAGGGGTAATAATAATACTTGTGGGGGGGGGTAACAATAATACTTGGGGGGAGTAATAATAATACTTGGGGGGTGGGTGGTAACAATAATACTTGGGGGAGGGGTAATAATAATACTTGGGGGGGGGGTAATAATAATACTTGGGGGGTGGGTGGTAACAATAATACTTGGGGGAGGGGTAATAATAATACTTGGGGGGGGGGTGGTAACAATAATACTTGGGGGGAGTAATAATAATACTTGTGGGGGGGGGGGGTAACAATAATACTTGGGGGAGTAATAATAATACTTGGGGGGGGGTAATAATAATACTTGGGGGGTGGGTGGTAACAATAATACTTGGGGGAGGGGTAATAATAATACTTGGGGGGGGGTGGTAACAATAATACTTGGGGGAGGGGTAATAATAATACTTGGGGGGGGGGTAATATTAATACCTGTATCTGTAGAGTGACTGCGAATATTTTCATCTGCAGCTTCTCCTTCCCTCCCCCTCCCATAATCCTTTTCTTGCCGCCATCTTTCCGGAGACCGGATGTTCCCCTCTAGAAACACTAGAAGACGACTTCATTTCCGGTCACATGACCTCTCTGGTTTTCCTTCACGCTCTTCTATTAGGAGGAATACATTTCCTCTGCTGCCATCTTGTGGCCGCAACTAATAACATCACCCACAAAATATCTCCGCTGCTCTGCTGCCATCTTGTGGTGACATGTGATAATTCACCTCTCAGTCTCAGACCAATTACAGTGAGCTCTGACAGGCTGGTGATGACATGAAACCACTTCAGCTGCCTCCCTCTGATCGATGTCCAGGAAGCCGAGACATTCTACTGGAACTGGTATTAGGCTAGGGTTATGTGATTAGGGTTTCGGCATTGGGATAGGGTTATGTGAATAGGGTTAGGGCATTGGGATAGGGTTATGTGATTAGGGTTTCGGCATTGGGATAGGGTTATGTGATTAGGGTTTCGGCATTGGGCTAGGGTTATGTGATTAGGGTTTCGGCATTGGGATAGGGTTATGTGATTAGGGTTTTGGCATTGGGCTAGGGTTATGTGAATAGGGTTAGGGCATTGGGCTAGGGTTATGTGATTAGGGTTTCGGCATTGGGATAGGGTTATGTGATTAGGGTTTCGGCATTGGGCTAGGGTTATGTGATTAGGGTTTCGGCATTGGGCTAGGGTTATGTGATTAGGGTTTCGGCATTGGGATAGGGTTATGTGATTAGGGTTTTGGCATTGGGCTAGGGTTATGTGAATAGGGTTAGGGCATTGGGATAGGGTTATGTGATTAGGGTTTCGGCATTGGGCTAGGGTTATGTGATTAGGGTTTCGGCATTGGGATAGGGTTATGTGATTAGGGTTTCGGCATTGGGCTAGGGTTATGTGATTAGGGTTTCGGCATTGGGCTAGGGTTATGTGATTAGGGTTAGGGCATTGGGATAGGGTTATGTGATTAGGGTTTTGGGATTGGGCTAGGGTTATGTGATTAGGGTTTCGGCATTGGGATAGGGTTATGTGATTAGGGTTTCGGCATTGGGATAGGGTTATGTGATTAGGGTTAGGGCATTGGGCTAGGGTTATGTGATTAGGGTTAGGGCATTGGGATAGGGTTATGTGATTAGGGTTAGGGCATTGGGATAGGGTTATGTGATTAGGGTTAGGGCATTGGGCTAGGGTTATGTGATTAGGGTTTCGGCATTGGGCTAGGGTTATGTGATTAGGGTTTCGGCATTAGGATAGGGTTATGTGATTAGGGTTTCGGCTTTGGCATAGGGTTATGTGATTAGGGTTAGGGCATTGGGATAGGGTTATGTGATTAGGGTTTCGGCATTGGGCTAGGGTTATGTGAATAGGGTTAGGGCATCGGGCTAGGGTTATGTGATTAGGGTTTCGTCATTGGGCTAGGGTTATGTGATTAGGGTTAGGACATTGGGCTAGGGTTATGTTTTTAGGGTTTCGGCATTGGGATAGGGTTATGTGATTAGGGTTAGGGCATTGAGCTAGGGTTATGTGATTAGGGTTTCGGCATTGGGATAGGGTTATGTGATTAGGGTTTTGGCATTGGGCTAGGGTTATGTGATTAGGGTTTCGGCATTGGGCTAGGGTAATGTGATTAGGGTTAGGGCATTGGGCTAGGGTTATGTGATTAGGGTTTCGGCATTGGGCTAGGGTTATGTGATTAGGGTTTCGGCATTGGGCTAGGGTAATGTGATTAGGGTTAGGGCATTGAGCTAGTGTTATGTGATTAGGGTTTCGGCATTGAGCTAGGGTTATGTGATTAGGGTTTCGGTATTGAGCTAGGGTTATGTGATTAGGGTTATGTGATTAGGGTTAGGACATTGGGCTAGGGTTATGTGATTAGGGTTATGTGATTAGGGTTAGGACATTGGGCTAGGGTTATGTGATTAGGGTTAGGGCATCGGGCTAGGGTTATGTGATTAGGGCATCGGGCTAGGGTTATGTGATTAGGGCATCGGGCTAGGGTTATGTGATTAGGGTTTCGGCATTGGGCTAGGGTTATGTGATTAGGGTTAGGGCATTGGGCTTGGATTATGTGATTAGGGTTTCGGCATTGGGATAGGGTTATGTAATTAGGGTTTCGGCATTGGGCTAGGGTTATGTGATTAGGGTTTCGGCATTGGGCTAGGGTTATGTGATTAGGGTTTCGGCATTGGGCTAGGGTTATGTGATTAGGGTTAGGGCATTGGGCTAGGGTTATGTGATTAGGGTTAGGGCATTGGGCTTGGATTATGTGATTAGGGTTTCGGCATTGGGATAGGGTTATGTAATTAGGGTTTTGGCATTGGGCTAGGGTTATGTGATTAGGGTTTCGGCATTGGGATAGGGTTATGTGATTAGGGTTTCGGGATTGGGCTAGGGTTATGTGATTAGGGTTTCGGCATTGGGATAGGGTTATGTGATTAGGGTTTCGGCATTGGGATAGGGTTATGTGATTAGGGTTTCGGCATTGGGCTAGGGTTATGTGATTAGGGTTAGGGCATTGGGATAGGGTTATGTGATTAGGGTTTCATCATTGGGCTAGGGTTATGTGATTAGGGTTTCGGCATTGGGCTAGGGTTATGTGAATAGGGTTAGGGCATTGGGCTAGGGTTATGTGATTAGGGTTTCGGCATTGGGCTAGGGTTATGTGATTAGGGTTAGGGCATTGGGCTAGGGTTATGTGATTAGGGTTTCGGCATTGGGATAGGGTTTCGGCATTGGGATAGGGTTTCGGCATTGGGATAGGGTTATGTGAATAGGGTTTTGGGGTAGGGTTATGTGATTAGGTTTTCGGCATTGGGATAGGGTTATGTGATTAGGGTTTTGGCATTGGGCTAGGGTTATGTGAATAGGGTTAGGGCATTGGCCTAGGGTTATGTGATTAGGGTTAGGGCATTGGGTTATGTGATTAGGGTTTCGGCATTGGGCTAGGGTTATGTGATTAGGGTTTCGGCATTGGGATAGGGTTATGTGAATAGGGTTAGGGCATTGGGATAGGGTTATGTGATTAGGGTTTCGGCATTGGGATAGGATTATGTGAATAGGGTTAGGGCATTGGCCTAGGGTTATGTGAATAGGGTTAGGGCATTGGCCTAGGGTTATGTGATTAGGGTTAGGGCATTGGGCTAGGGTTATGTGATTAGGGTTTTGGCATTGGGATAGGGTTATGTGATTAGGGTTTCGGCATTGGGATAGGGTTATGTGAATAGGGTTAGGGCATTGGCCTAGGGTTATGTGATTAGGGTTAGGGCATCGGGATAGGGTTATGTGAATAGGGTTAGGGCATTGGGATAGGGTTATGTGATTAGGGTTTCGGCATTGGGATAGGGTTATGTGATTAGGGTTTCGGCATTGGGCTAGGGTTATGTGATTAGGGTTTCGGCATTGGGATAGGGTTATGTGATTAGGGTTTCGGCATTGGGCTAGGGTTATGTGAATAGGGTTAGGGCATTGGCCTAGGGTTATGTGATTAGGGTTAGGGCATTGGGATAGGGTTATGTGATTAGGGTTTCGGCATTGGGATAGGGTTATGTGATTAGGGTTAGGGCATTGGGCTAGGGTTATGTGAATAGGGTTAGGGCATTGGCCTAGGGTTATGTGATTAGGGTTAGGGCATTAGGGTTAGGGTTATGTGATTAGGGTTAGGGCATTGGGATAGGGTTATGTGAATAGGGTTAGGGCATTGGCCTAGGGTTATGTGATTAGGGTTAGGGCATCGGGCTAGGGTTATGTGATTAGGGTTTCGGCATTAAGCTAGGGTTATGGCCGGCTAGGGTTGCAGTGACAGGGCTGTAGTTGGGTTTTTAGGATTAGTAATCAAGCTTCGATCTTAAGCTGGTAGGACAATGACATATCATAATGCTAAGCTTGGGGCCAGGTTTAGGAAAACATCTGGGACTGGAGGGTTAGGGTCAAGGTTATGGCTCCAGGGTTGAACAAGAGCTGGATAAGGATTAGGGTTTTGGATAGCGAGATAACCCCGCCCATGGTGAAATTGGGGCATCAGAATAGCACTAGGACTAATCCTAAATTTGTTAGGACTGTGTTTTGGGATGAGCAACCTCTGAAAGGCTGGGAGTAGGATAGACTCGGGGGTGGGTTTAGGGGAGAAGCCATATCAATGGGCTAAGGTTACAACTAGGGTTAGAGTTCATATTAGGTCAGCACTAAGGACGTGGTTCAGCCTATGGTTGTGGCAAAGGTTAGGACTAGATTTTGGGTTCCAGGTCTATAGGTTGGGGATAGGTTTAAGGTTATGGTTGGGCCTTGCATAGTTTTAGGAGTGTGCCTGAGATTATAGGGTTAATGTGAATCCTTGGTTGGGTCTAATGCCAGGACTAGGATCTAGGACAGGAGACTTGGGAGTAGGAAATTGGGTTGGTCTATAAACAGGACTGGAGTTGGGTGAATAGGATTGACTTTTATCAAAAACAAAACCCTTCCCTGGAAAATATCACTTTCAATTCTCTCCTCATTTTGTCAGATTGAACCCCCAGGAGCTGAAATTCCTCCAATCAGAAACAAGAGTCAGCAAAGTCCATTTTATTGGTACATTTAATGTTCCAGACTCATCATGTGACCAGCGGATGTTCCAGACTCATCATGTGACCAGCGGATGTTCCAGACTCATCATGTGACCAGCGGATGTTCCAGACTCATCATGTGACCAGCGGATGTTCCATTAGAAGAGGCTTCGCGAAGCTCACTCTGTGGCGTCAACTGTCAAAAAAGGAGATAAAAATGTGACCCCCAAGAAAGCCAACCCACAATCCCCACATGTCCAGGGCGAGGCCCATCCACCGCACAATCCCCACATGTCCAGGGTGAGGCCCATCCAACCCACAATCCCCACACGTCCAGGGTGAGGCCCATCCACCCCACACGTCCAGGGTGAGGCCCATCCAACCCACAATCCCCACACGTCAAGGGCGAGGTCCATCCACCCCACACGTCCAGGGTGAGGCCCATCCAACCCACACGTCTAGGGTGAGGCCCATCCAACCCACAATCCCCACACGTCAAGGGCGAGGCCCATCCAACCCACACGTCCAGGGTGAGGCCCATCCAACCCACAATCCCCACACGTCCAGGGCGAGGCCCATCCAACCAACACGTCCAGGGCAAGGCCCATCCACCCCACATGTCCAGGGCGAGGCCCATCCACCGCACAATCCCCACACGTCCAGGGCGAGGCCCATCCAACCCACACGTCCAGGGCAAGGCCCATCCACCCCACAATCCCCACACGTCCAGGGCGAGGCCCATCCACCGCACAATCCCCACATGTCCAGGGTGAGGCCCATCCACCCCACAATCCCCACACGTCCAGGGCAAGGCCCATCCAACCCACAATCCCCACACGTCCAGGGCGAGGCCCATCCAACCCACAATCCCCACACGTCCAGGAGGAGGCCCATCCAACCCACAATCCCCACACGTCCAGGAGGAGGCCCATCCACCGCACAAGTCCAGGGCGAGGCCCATCCACCCCACGATTCCCACACGTCCAGGGCAAGGCCCATCCAACCCACAATCCATACACATCCAGGGCACGTGACAAATTCTACACTGATTGGTTGGAACTCTGGGGGTGGACTTGCTGGATGGATTGTTTTCTGGGGTGGAGCTTCCTGATCTCTTCTCCAATGAACATTATTGTTAGTGTTTTATATTTGTTTTGCTTTCTTACGTAGACACAAGGCCATCTGGAGCCAATAACGCTTAATTCCTTTAACGAGCTGTAAAAAAACAGGGATGGAAATTATCAATAAGATGATCAGATAAGAGACAATAAGATTGATAACTAATAAGATGATTTTCAGTCAATTGCATCAGACCAGCTTCTGCTCTGAAAGGGAAGATGAGGCCTGTAAAGGGAAAGACGAGGCCCAGAAAGGGAAAGACGAGGCCCGGAAAGGGAAAGACGAGGCCCGGAAAGGGAAAGACGAGGCCGGGAAAGGGAAGACGAGGCCCAGAAAGGGAAAGACGAGGCCGGGAAAGGGGAAGACGAGGCCCAGAAAGGGAAAGACGAGGCCCAGAAAGGGAAAGACGAGGCCCGGAAAGGGAAAGACGAGGCCGGGAAAGGGGAAGACGAGGCCCAGAAAGGGAAAGACGAGGCCCAGAAAGGGAAAGACGAGGCCGGGAAAGGGGAAGACGAGGCCCAGAAAGGGAAAGACGAGGCCCAGAAAGGGAAAGACGAGGCCCGGGAAGGTGAAGACGAGGCCCGGGAAGGTGAAGACGAGGCCCAGAAAGGGTAAGACGAGGCCCGGAAGGGGAAGAAGAGGACCGGAAGGGGAAGACGAGGATTGGAAAGAGAAGACGAGGCACAGAAGGGGGAAGACGAGGACCGGAAAGGGGAAGACGAGGCACAGAAGGGGGAAGACGAGGCCCGGAATGGGAAAGACGAGGCCCGAAAAGGAGAAGACGAGGCCCGAAAAGGAGAAGACGAGGCCCGGGAAAGGGAAAGACGAGGCCCGGAAAGGGAAAGACGAGGCCGGGAAAGGGAAGACGAGGCCCAGAAAGGGAAAGACGAGGCCCAGAAAGGGAAAGACGAGGCCCGGGAAGGTGAAGACGAGGCCCGGGAAGGTGAAGACGAGGCCCAGAAAGGGTAAGACGAGGCCCGGAAGGGGAAGAAGAGGACCGGAAGGGGAAGACGAGGATTGGAAAGAGAAGACGAGGCACAGAAGGGGGAAGAAGAGGACCGGAAAGGGGAAGACGAGGCACAGAAGGGGGAAGACGAGGCCCGGAATGGGAAAGACGAGGCCCGAAAAGGAGAAGACGAGGCCCGAAAAGGAGAAGACGAGGCCCGAAAAGGAGAAGACGAGGCCCGGGAAAGGGAAAGACGAGGCCCAGAAAGGGAAAGACGAGGCCCAGAAATGGAAAGACGAGGCCCAGAAAGGGAAGACGAGGCCCAGAAAGGGAAAGACGAGGCCCGGGAAGGGAAAGACGAGGCCCAGAAAGGGAAGACGAGGCCCGGGAAGGGGAAGACGAGGCCCGGAAGGGGAAGACGAGGACCGGAAGGGGAAGACAAGGACCGTAAGGGGAAGACGAGGACCGGAAGGGGAAGACGAGGACCGGAAGGGGAAGACGAGGACCGGAAAGAGAAGACGAGGCACAGAAGGGGGAAGACGAGGACCGGAAAGGGGAAGACGAGGCACAGAAGGGGGAAGACGAGGCCCGGAATGGAGAAGACGAGGCCCGAAAAGGAGAAGACGAGGCCCGGGAAAGGGGAAGACGAGGCCCAGAAGGGGGAAGACGAGTACCGGAAAGGGGAAGACGAGGCCCAGAAAGGGAAGACGAGGCCCAGAAAGGGAAAGACGAGGCCCAGAAAGGGAAAGACGAGGCCCAGAAAGGGAAGACGAGGACCGGAAGGGGAAGACGAGGACCGGAAAGAGAAGACGAGGCACAGAAGGGGAAGACGAGGACCGGAAAGGGGAAGACGAGGCACAGAAGGGGGAAGACGAGGCCCGGAATGGAGAAGACGAGGCCCGAAAAGGAGAAGACGAGGCCCGGGAAAGGGGAAGACGAGGCCCAGAAGGGGGAAGACGAGTACCGGAAAGGGGAAGACGAGGCGAGGAAAGGGAAGACGAGGCCCAGAAAGGGAAAGACGAGGCCCAGAAAGGGAAAGACGGGGCCCAGAAAGGGAAGACGAGGCCCAGAAAGGGGAAGACGAGGCCCGGGAAGGGAAGACGAGGCCCGGGAAGGGAAGACGAGGCCCGGGAAGGGGAAGACGAGGCCCGGAAGGGGAAGACGAGGACCGGAAAGAGAAGACGAGGCACAGAAGGGGGAAGACGAGGACCGGAAAGGGGAAGACGAGGCACAGAAGGGGGAAGACGAGGACCGGAAAGGGGAAGACGAGGCCCGGAAAGGGAAGACGAGGACCGGAAAGGGGAAGACGAGGCCCGGAAAGGGGAAGACGAGGCCCGGAAAGGGAAGACAAGGCCCGGAAAGGGAAGACGAGGCCCGGAAAGGGGAAGACGAGGCCCGGAAAGGGGAAGACGAGGCCTGGAAGGGGGAAGACGAGGCACGGAAGGGGGAAGACGAGGCACGGAAGGGGGAAGACGAGGCACGGAAGAGGGAAGACGAGGCACGGAAGAAGGAAGGTGAGGCCCGGAAAGGGGAAGACGAGGCCCAGAAAGGGGAAGACGAGGATCGGAAGGGTGAAGATGAGGCCGGGCAAGGAGAAGATGAGGCTCGGAAAGGGTAGACGAGGCCCGGAAGGGGGAAGACGAGGCCCGGAAGGGGGAAGACGAGGCCTGGAAGGGGGAAGACGAGGCCCGGAAAAGGGAAGACGAGGCCCGGAAAGGGGAAGATGAGGCCCGGAAAGGAGAAGACGAGGACCGGAAAGGAGAAGACGAGGACCGGAAAGGGAAGACGAGGCCCAGAAAAGGGAAGACGAGGCATGGAAGAAGGAAGACGAGGACCGGAAAGGGGAAGACGCGGAACGGAAAGGGGAAGATGAGGCAAGGAAAGGGGAAGACGAGCACCGGAAAGGGGAAGACGAGGACCGGAAAGGGGAAGACGAGGACCGGAAAGGGGAAGACGAGGCAAGGAAAGGGGAAGACGAGGCGAGGAAAGGGGAAGATGAGGACCGGAAAGGGGAAGACGAGGCCCGGAAAGGGGAAGACGAGGCAAGGAAAGGGGAAGACGAGCACCGGAAAGGGGAAGACGAGGACCGGAAAGGGGAAGACGAGGACCGGAAAGGGGAAGACGAGGCAAGGAAAGGGGAAGACGAGGCGAGGAAAGGGGAAGACGAGGCCCGGAATTGGGAAGACGAGGACCGGAAAGGGGAAGACGAGGACCGGAAAGGGGAAGACGAGGACCGGAAAGGGGAAGACGAGGACCGGAAAGAGGAAGACGAGGACCGGAAAGGGGAAGACGAGGACCGGAAAGGGGAAGACGAGGACCGGAAAGAGGAAGACGAGGCAAGGAAAGGGGAAAACGAGGACCGGAAAGGGGAAGACGAGGACCGGAAAGGGGAAGACGAGGACCGGAAAGAGGAAGACGAGGACCGGAAAGGGGAAGACGAGGACCGGAAAGGGGAAGACGAGGACCGGAAAGGGGAAGACGAGGCGAGGAAAGGGGAAGACGAGGCGAGGAAAGGGGAAGACGAGGCCCGGAATTGGGAAGACGAGGACCGGAAAGGGGAAGACGAGGACCGGAAAGGGGAAGACGAGGACCGGAAAGGGGAAGACGAGGACCGGAAAGAGGAAGACGAGGACCGGAAAGGGGAAGACGAGGACCGGAAAGGGGAAGACGAGGACCGGAAAGAGGAAGACGAGGACCGGAAAGGGGAAGACGAGGCAAGGAAAGGAGAAGACGAGGCAAGGAAAGGGGAAGACGAGAGGGGTTATGAAGGAGGAAAAAAGACAGTGAACGGGAGGAAGAGAAGAAGGGATTGGAGGAGAAAACAGAGGAAGGAAAAAATATAAGAAAGGAAACGAGGTCTATTGATGGATTTGATTTTTATATTTACCAAAGACTCCGTCTGATCCTTCATATCACAGGTGGATTCTCCGTCTCTGTGACAGAAGAGGAAGAAAACACAGCATATAAAACCTCTGAGATGGGTGGAGCTACAAAAACTACTGCAGGAAACCTCCCCATTGTGGGAGGAGCTACAAAAACTACTGCAGGAAACCTCCCCATTGTGGGAGGAGCTACAAAAACTACTGCAGGAAACCTCCCCATTGTGGGAGGGGCAGAGACACAAACTACTGCAGGAAATCTCCCCATTGTGGGAGGGGCAGAGACACAAACTACTGCAGGAAACCTCCCCATTGTGGGAGGGGCAGAGACACAAACTACTGCAGGAAATCTCCCCATTGTGGGAGGGGCAGAGACACAAACTACTGCAGGAAATCTCCCCATTGTGGGAGGGGCAGAGACACAAACTACTGCAGGAAATCTCATCATTGTGGGAGGGGCAGAGACACAAACTACTGCAGGAAATCTCATCATTGTGGGAGGGGCAGAGACACAAACTACTGCAGGGAAACCTCCCCATTGTGGGAGGGGCAGAGACACAAACTACTGCAGGGAAACCTCCCCATTGTGGGAGGGGCAGAGACACAAACTACTGCAGGAAATCTCCCCATTGTGGGAGGGGCAGAGACACAAACTACTGCAGGAAATCTCACCATTGTGGGAGGGGCAGAGACACAAACTACTGCAGGAAATTTCCCCATTGTGGGAGGGGCAGAGACACAAACTACTGCAGGAAATTTCCCCATAGTGGGAGGGGCAGAGACACAAACTACTGCAGGAAATCTCCCCATTGTGGGAGGGGCAGAGACACAAACTACTGCAGGGAATCTCCCCATTGTGGGAGGGGCAGAGACACAAACTACTGCAGGGAAATCTCACCATTGTGGGAGGGGCAGAGACACAAACTACTGCAGGAAATCTCCCCATTGTGGGAGGGGCAGAGACACAAACTACTGCAGGAAATTTCCCCATTGTGGGAGGGGCAGAGACACAAACTACTGCAGGGAACCTCCCCATTGTGGGAGGGGCAGAGACACAAACTACTGCAGGAAATCTCCCCATTGTGGGAGGGGCAGAGACACAAACTACTGCAGGAAATCTCCCCATTGTGGGAGGGGCAGAGACACAAACTACTGCAGGGAAATCTCACCATTGTGGGAGGGGCAGAGACACAAACTACTGCAGGAAATCTCCCCATTGTGGGAGGGGCAGAGACACAAACTACTGCAGGAAATTTCCCCATAGTGGGAGGGGCAGAGACACAAACTACTGCAGGAAATCTCCCCATTGTGGGAGGGGCAGAGACACAAACTACTGCAGGAAATCTCATCATTGTGGGAGGGGCAGAGACACAAACTACTGCAGGAAATCTCCGCATTGTGGGAGGGGCAGAGACACAAACTACTGCAGGAAATCTCCCCATTGTGGGAGGGGCAGAGACACAAACTACTGCAGGGAAATCTCTCCATTGTGGGAGGGGCAGAGACACAAACTACTGCAGGAAATCTCCCCATTGTGGGAGGGGCAGAGACACAAACTACTGCAGGAAATCTCCCCATTGTGGGAGGGGCAGAGACACAAACTACTGCAGGGAAATTTCCCCATTGTGGGAGGGGCAGAGACACAAACTACTGCAGGAAATCTCCCCATTGTGGGAGGGGCAGAGACACAAACTACTGCAGGAAATCTCACCATTGTGGGAGGGGCAGAGACACAAACTACTGCAGGAAATCTCACCATTGTGGGAGGGGCAGAGACACAAACTACTGCAGGAAATCTCACCATTGTGGGAGGGGCAGAGACACAAACTACTGCAGGAAATCTCACCATTGTGGGAGGGGCAGAGACACAAACTACTGCAGGAAATCTCACCATTGTGGGAGGGGCAGAGACACAAACTACTGCAGGAAATCTCCTCATTGTGGGAGGGGCAGAGACACAAACTACTGCAGGAAATCTCACCATTGTGGGAGGGGCAGAGACACAAACTACTGCGGGAAATCTCTCCATTGTGGGAGGGGCAGAGACACAAACTACTGCAGGAAATCTCCCCATTGTGGGAGGGGCAGAGACACAAACTACTGCAGGAAATCTCATCATTGTGGGAGGGGCAGAGACACAAACTACTGCAGGAAATCTCCCCATTGTGGGAGGGGCAGAGACACAAACTACTGCAGGAAATCTCCCCATTGTGGGAGGGGCAGAGACACAAACTACTGCAGGAAATCTCCCCATTGTGGGAGGGGCAGAGACACAAACTACTGCAGGAAATCTCCCCATTGTGGGAGGGGCAGAGACACAAACTACTGCAGGAAATCTCCCCATTGTGGGAGGGGCAGAGACAAAAACTACTGCAGGAAACCTCCCCATTGTGGGAGGGGCAGAGACACAAACTACTGCAGGAAATCTCCCCATTGTGGGAGGGGCAGAGACACAAACTACTGCAGGAAATCTCACCATTGTGGGAGGGGCAGAGACACAAACTACTGCAGGGAAATTTCCCCATTGTGGGAGGGGCAGAGACACAAACTACTGCAGGAAATCTCCCCATTGTGGGAGGGGCAGAGACACAAACTACTGCAGGAAACCTCCCCATTGTGGGAGGGGCAGAGACACAAACTACTGCAGGAAATCTCCCCATTGTGGGAGGGGCAGAGACACAAACTACTGCAGGAAATCTCATCATTGTGGGAGGGGCAGAGACACAAACTACTGCAGGAAATCTCCCCATTGTGGGAGGGGCAGAGACACAAACTACTGCAGGAAATCTCCTCATTGTGGGAGGGGCAGAGACACAAACTACTGCAGGAAATCTCCCCATTGTGGGAGGGGCAGAGACACAAACTACTGCAGGAAATCTCCCCATTGTGGGAGGGGCAGAGACACAAACTACTGCAGGAAATCTCTCCATTGTGGGAGGGGCAGAGACACAAACTACTGCAGGGAACCTCCCCATTGTGGGAGGGGCAGAGACACAAACTACTGCAGGAAACCTCCCCATTGTGGGAGGGGCAGAGACACAAACTACTGCGGGAAATCTCCCCATTGTGGGAGGGGCAGAGACACAAACTACTGCAGGAAATCTCATCATTGTGGGAGGGGCAGAGACACAAACTACTGCAGGAAATCTCCCCATTGTGGGAGGGGCAGAGACACAAACTACTGCAGGAAATCTCCCCATTGTGGGAGGGGCAGAGACACAAACTACTGCAGGAAATCTCCCCATTGTGGGAGGGGCAGAGACACAAACTACTGCAGGGAAATCTCCCCATTGTGGGAGGGGCAGAGACACAAACTACTGCAGGGAAATTTCCCCATTGTGGGAGGGGCAGAGACACAAACTACTGCAGGAAATCTCATCATTGTGGGAGGGGCAGAGACACAAACTACTGCAGGAAATCTCCCCATTGTGGGAGGGGCAGAGACACAAACTACTGCGGGAAATCTCCCCATTGTGGGAGGGGCAGAGACACAAACTACTGCGGGAAATCTCATCATTGTGGGAGGGGCAGAGACACAAACTACTGCAGGAAATCTCACCATTGTGGGAGGGGCAGAGACACAAACTACTGCAGGAAATCTCCCCATTGTGGGAGGGGCAGAGACACAAACTACTGCAGGAAATCTCACCATTGTGGGAGGGGCAGAGACACAAACTACTGCAGGAAATCTCCCCATTGTGGGAGGGGCAGAGACACAAACTACTGCAGGAAATCTCACCATTGTGGGAGGGGCAGAGACACAAACTACTGCAGGAAATCTCCCCATTGTGGGAGGGGCAGAGACACAAACTACTGCAGGAAATCTCACCATTGTGGGAGGGGCAGAGACACAAACTACTGCAGGAAATCTCCCCATTGTGGGAGGGGCAGAGACACAAACTACTGCAGGAAATCTCACCATTGTGGGAGGGGCAGAGACACAAACTACTGCGGGAAATCTCATCATTGTGGGAGGGGCAGAGACACAAACTACTGCAGGAAATCTCACCATTGTGGGAGGGGCAGAGACACAAACTACTGCAGGAAATCTCCCCATTGTGGGAGGGGCAGAGACACAAACTACTGCAGGAAATCTCACCATTGTGGGAGGGGCAGAGACACAAACTACTGCAGGAAATCTCCCCATTGTGGGAGGGGCAGAGACACAAACTACTGCGGGAAATCTCTCCATTGTGGGAGGGGCAGAGACACAAACTACTGCAGGAAATCTCCCCATTGTGGGAGGGGCAGAGACACAAACTACTGCAGGAAATCTCCCCATTGTGGGAGGGGCAGAGACACAAACTACTGCAGGAAATCTCCCCATTGTGGGAGGGGCAGAGACACAAACTACTGCAGGGAAATCTCCCCATTGTGGGAGGGGCAGAGACACAAACTACTGCAGGAAATCTCCCCATTGTGGGAGGGGCAGAGACACAAACTACTGCAGGGAAATCCCACCCTAGTGGGAGGGGCAAAGACACAAACTACTGCAGGGAAATTTCCCCATTGTGGGAGGGGCAGAGACACAAACTACTGCAGGGAAATCTCCCCATTGTGGGAGGGGCAGAGACACAAACTACTGCAGGGAAATTTCCCCATTGTGGGAGGGGCAGAGACACAAACTACTGCAGGAAATCTCATCATTGTGGGAGGGGCAGAGACACAAACTACTGCAGGAAATCTCCCCATTGTGGGAGGGGCAGAGACACAAACTACTGCGGGAAATCTCCCCATTGTGGGAGGGGCAGAGACACAAACTACTGCGGGAAATCTCATCATTGTGGGAGGGGCAGAGACACAAACTACTGCAGGAAATCTCACCATTGTGGGAGGGGCAGAGACACAAACTACTGCAGGAAATCTCCCCATTGTGGGAGGGGCAGAGACACAAACTACTGCAGGAAATCTCACCATTGTGGGAGGGGCAGAGACACAAACTACTGCAGGAAATCTCCCCATTGTGGGAGGGGCAGAGACACAAACTACTGCAGGAAATCTCATCATTGTGGGAGGGGCAGAGACACAAACTACTGCAGGAAATCTCACCATTGTGGGAGGGGCAGAGACACAAACTACTGCAGGAAATCTCCCCATTGTGGGAGGGGCAGAGACACAAACTACTGCAGGAAACCTCCCCATTGTGGGAGGGGCAGAGACACAAACTACTGCAGGAAACCTCCCCATTGTGGGAGGGGTAGAGACACAAACTACTGCAGGAAACCTCCCCATTGTGGGAGGGGCAGAGACACAAACTACTGCAGGAAATCTCACCATTGTGGGAGGGGCAGAGACACAAACTACTGCAGGAAATCTCATCATTGTGGGAGGGGCAGAGACACAAACTACTGCAGGAAATCTCCCCATTGTGGGAGGGGCAGAGACACAAACTACTGCAGGAAATCTCCCCATTGTGGGAGGGGCAGAGACACAAACTACTGCGGGAAATCTCATCATTGTGGGAGGGGCAGAGACACAAACTACTGCAGGAAATCTCACCATTGTGGGAGGGGCAGAGACACAAACTACTGCAGGAAATCTCCCCATTGTGGGAGGGGCAGAGACACAAACTACTGCAGGAAATCTCACCATTGTGGGAGGGGCAGAGACACAAACTACTGCAGGAAATCTCCCCATTGTGGGAGGGGCAGAGACACAAACTACTGCAGGAAATCTCACCATTGTGGGAGGGGCAGAGACACAAACTACTGCAGGAAATCTCCTCATTGTGGGAGGGGCAGAGACACAAACTACTGCAGGAAATCTCCCCATTGTGGGAGGGGCAGAGACACAAACTACTGCAGGAAATCTCCCCATTGTGGGAGGGGCAGAGACACAAACTACTGCAGGAAATCTCTCCATTGTGGGAGGGGCAGAGACACAAACTACTGCAGGGAACCTCCCCATTGTGGGAGGGGCAGAGACACAAACTACTGCAGGAAACCTCCCCATTGTGGGAGGGGCAGAGACACAAACTACTGCGGGAAATCTCCCCATTGTGGGAGGGGCAGAGACACAAACTACTGCAGGAAATCTCATCATTGTGGGAGGGGCAGAGACACAAACTACTGCAGGAAATCTCCCCATTGTGGGAGGGGCAGAGACACAAACTACTGCAGGAAATCTCCCCATTGTGGGAGGGGCAGAGACACAAACTACTGCAGGAAATCTCCCCATTGTGGGAGGGGCAGAGACACAAACTACTGCAGGGAAATCTCCCCATTGTGGGAGGGGCAGAGACACAAACTACTGCAGGGAAATTTCCCCATTGTGGGAGGGGCAGAGACACAAACTACTGCAGGAAATCTCACCATTGTGGGAGGGGCAGAGACACAAACTACTGCAGGAAATCTCCCCATTGTGGGAGGGGCAGAGACACAAACTACTGCGGGAAATCTCCCCATTGTGGGAGGGGCAGAGACACAAACTACTGCGGGAAATCTCACCATTGTGGGAGGGGCAGAGACACAAACTACTGCAGGAAATCTCACCATTGTGGGAGGGGCAGAGACACAAACTACTGCAGGAAATCTCCCCATTGTGGGAGGGGCAGAGACACAAACTACTGCAGGAAATCTCACCATTGTGGGAGGGGCAGAGACACAAACTACTGCAGGAAATCTCCCCATTGTGGGAGGGGCAGAGACACAAACTACTGCAGGAAATCTCACCATTGTGGGAGGGGCAGAGACACAAACTACTGCAGGAAATCTCCCCATTGTGGGAGGGGCAGAGACACAAACTACTGCAGGAAATCTCACCATTGTGGGAGGGGCAGAGACACAAACTACTGCAGGAAATCTCCCCATTGTGGGAGGGGCAGAGACACAAACTACTGCAGGAAATCTCACCATTGTGGGAGGGGCAGAGACACAAACTACTGCAGGAAATCTCCCCATTGTGGGAGGGGCAGAGACACAAACTACTGCGGGAAATCTCATCATTGTGGGAGGGGCAGAGACACAAACTACTGCAGGAAATCTCACCATTGTGGGAGGGGCAGAGACACAAACTACTGCAGGAAATCTCCCCATTGTGGGAGGGGCAGAGACACAAACTACTGCAGGAAATCTCCCCATTGTGGGAGGGGCAGAGACACAAACTACTGCAGGAAATCTCCCCATTGTGGGAGGGGCAGAGACACAAACTACTGCGGGAAATCTCTCCATTGTGGGAGGGGCAGAGACACAAACTACTGCAGGAAATCTCCCCATTGTGGGAGGGGCAGAGACACAAACTACTGCAGGAAATCTCCCCATTGTGGGAGGGGCAGAGACACAAACTACTGCAGGAAATCTCCCCATTGTGGGAGGGGCAGAGACACAAACTACTGCAGGGAAATCTCTCCATTGTGGGAGGGGCAGAGACACAAACTACTGCAGGAAATCTCCCCATTGTGGGAGGGGCAGAGACACAAACTACTGCAGGGAAATCCCACCCTAGTGGGAGGGGCAAAGACACAAACTACTGCAGGGAAATTTCCCCATTGTGGGAGGGGCAGAGACACAAACTACTGCAGGGAAATCTCCCCATTGTGGGAGGGGCAGAGACACAAACTACTGCAGGGAAATTTCCCCATTGTGGGAGGGGCAGAGACACAAACTACTGCAGGAAATCTCATCATTGTGGGAGGGGCAGAGACACAAACTACTGCGGGAAATCTCCCCATTGTGGGAGGGGCAGAGACACAAACTACTGCGGGAAATCTCCCCATTGTGGGAGGGGCAGAGACACAAACTACTGCGGGAAATCTCATCATTGTGGGAGGGGCAGAGACACAAACTACTGCAGGAAATCTCACCATTGTGGGAGGGGCAGAGACACAAACTACTGCAGGAAATCTCCCCATTGTGGGAGGGGCAGAGACACAAACTACTGCAGGAAATCTCACCATTGTGGGAGGGGCAGAGACACAAACTACTGCAGGAAATCTCCCCATTGTGGGAGGGGCAGAGACACAAACTACTGCAGGAAATCTCATCATTGTGGGAGGGGCAGAGACACAAACTACTGCAGGAAATCTCACCATTGTGGGAGGGGCAGAGACACAAACTACTGCAGGAAATCTCCCCATTGTGGGAGGGGCAGAGACACAAACTACTGCAGGAAACCTCCCCATTGTGGGAGGGGCAGAGACACAAACTACTGCAGGAAACCTCCCCATTGTGGGAGGGGCAGAGACACAAACTACTGCAGGAAACCTCCCCATTGTGGGAGGGGCAGAGACACAAACTACTGCAGGAAATCTCACCATTGTGGGAGGGGCAGAGACACAAACTACTGCAGGAAATCTCATCATTGTGGGAGGGGCAGAGACACAAACTACTGCAGGAAATCTCCCCATTGTGGGAGGGGCAGAGACACAAACTACTGCAGGAAATCTCCCCATTGTGGGAGGGGCAGAGACACAAACTACTGCGGGAAATCTCATCATTGTGGGAGGGGCAGAGACACAAACTACTGCAGGAAATCTCACCATTGTGGGAGGGGCAGAGACACAAACTACTGCAGGAAATCTCCCCATTGTGGGAGGGGCAGAGACACAAACTACTGCAGGAAATCTCACCATTGTGGGAGGGGCAGAGACACAAACTACTGCAGGAAATCTCCCCATTGTGGGAGGGGCAGAGACACAAACTACTGCAGGAAATCTCACCATTGTGGGAGGGGCAGAGACACAAACTACTGCAGGAAATCTCCCCATTGTGGGAGGGGCAGAGACACAAACTACTGCAGGAAATCTCCCCATTGTGGGAGGGGCAGAGACACAAACTACTGCAGGAAATCTCCCCATTGTGGGAGGGGCAGAGACACAAACTACTGCAGGAAATCTCCCCATAGTGGGAGGGGCAGAGACACAAACTACTGCAGGAAATCTCCCCATTGTGGGAGGGGCAGAGACACAAACTACTGCAGGAAACCTCCCCATTGTGGGAGGGGCAGAGACACAAACTACTGCAGGAAACCTCCCCATTGTGGGAGGGGCAGAGACACAAACTACTGCAGGAAATCTCCCCATTGTGGGAGGGGCAGAGACACAAACTACTGCAGGAAATCTCACCATTGTGGGAGGGGCAGAGACACAAACTACTGCAGGAAATCTCACCATTGTGGGAGGGGCAGAGACACAAACTACTGCAGGAAATCTCCCCATTGTGGGAGGGGCAGAGACACAAACTACTGCAGGAAATCTCACCATTGTGGGAGGGGCAGAGACACAAACTACTGCAGGAAATCTCACCATTGTGGGAGGGGCAGAGACACAAACTACTGCAGGAAATCTCACCATTGTGGGAGGGGCAGAGACACAAACTACTGCAGGAAATCTCTCCATTGTGGGAGGGGCAGAGACACAAACTACTGCAGGGAAATTTCCCCATTGTGGGAGGGGCAGAGATACAAACTACTGCAGGAAATCTCCCCATTGTGGGAGGGGCAGAGACACAAACTACTGCAGGAAATCTCCCCATTGTGGGAGGGGCAGAGACACAAACTACTGCAGGAAATCTCACCATTGTGGGAGGGGCAGAGACACAAACTACTGCGGGAAATCTCATCATTGTGGGAGGGGCAGAGACACAAACTACTGCAGGAAATCTCCTCATTGTGGGAGGGGCAGAGACACAAACTACTGCAGGAAATCTCCCCATTGTGGGAGGGGCAGAGACACAAACTACTGCGGGAAATCTCCCCATTGTGGGAGGGGCAGAGACACAAACTACTGCAGGAAATCTCACCATTGTGGGAGGGGCAGAGACACAAACTACTGCAGGAAATCTCCCCATTGTGGGAGGGGCAGAGACACAAACTACTGCAGGAAATCTCACCATTGTGGGAGGGGCAGAGACACAAACTACTGCAGGAAATCTCCCCATTGTGGGAGGGGCAGAGACACAAACTACTGCGGGAAATCTCTCCATTGTGGGAGGGGCAGAGACACAAACTACTGCAGGAAATCTCCCCATTGTGGGAGGGGCAGAGACACAAACTACTGCAGGAAATCTCCCCATTGTGGGAGGGGCAGAGACACAAACTACTGCAGGAAATCTCCCCATTGTGGGAGGGGCAGAGACACAAACTACTGCAGGGAAATCTCTCCATTGTGGGAGGGGCAGAGACACAAACTACTGCAGGAAATCTCCCCATTGTGGGAGGGGCAGAGACACAAACTACTGCAGGGAAATCCCACCCTAGTGGGAGGGGCAAAGACACAAACTACTGCAGGGAAATTTCCCCATTGTGGGAGGGGCAGAGACACAAACTACTGCAGGGAAATCTCCCCATTGTGGGAGGGGCAGAGACACAAACTACTGCAGGGAAATTTCCCCATTGTGGGAGGGGCAGAGACACAAACTACTGCAGGAAATCTCATCATTGTGGGAGGGGCAGAGACACAAACTACTGCAGGAAATCTCCCCATTGTGGGAGGGGCAGAGACACAAACTACTGCGGGAAATCTCCCCATTGTGGGAGGGGCAGAGACACAAACTACTGCGGGAAATCTCATCATTGTGGGAGGGGCAGAGACACAAACTACTGCAGGAAATCTCCCCATTGTGGGAGGGGCAGAGACACAAACTACTGCAGGAAATCTCACCATTGTGGGAGGGGCAGAGACACAAACTACTGCAGGAAATCTCACCATTGTGGGAGGGGCAGAGACACAAACTACTGCAGGAAATCTCCCCATTGTGGGAGGGGCAGAGACACAAACTACTGCAGGAAATCTCCCCATTGTGGGAGGGGCAGAGACACAAACTACTGCAGGAAATCTCCCCATTGTGGGAGGGGCAGAGACACAAACTACTGCAGGAAATCTCCCCATTGTGGGAGGGGCAGAGACACAAACTACTGCAGGAAATCTCCCCATTGTGGGAGGGGCAGAGACACAAACTACTGCAGGAAATCTCCTCATTGTGGGAGGGGCAGAGACACAAACTACTGCAGGGAAATTTCCCCATTGTGGGAGGGGCAGAGACACAAACTACTGCAGGGAAATTTCATCATTGTGGGAGGAGCAGAGACACAAACTACTGCAGGAAAATCTCACCATTGTGGGAGGGGCAGAGACACAAACTACTGCAGGAAATCTCCCCATTGTGGGAGGGGCAGAGACACAAACTACTGCAGGAAATCTCCCCATTGTGGGAGGGGCAGAGACACAAACTACTGCAGGAAATCTCACCATTGTGGGAGGGGCAGAGACACAAACTACTGCAGGAAATCTCTCCATTGTGGGAGGGGCAGAGACACAAACTACTGCAGGGAAATTTCCCCATTGTGGGAGGGGCAGAGACACAAACTACTGCAGGAAATCTCCCCATTGTGGGAGGGGCAGAGACACAAACTACTGCAGGAAATCTCCCCATTGTGGGAGGGGCAGAGACACAAACTACTGCAGGGAAATTTCCCCATTGTGGGAGGGGCAGAGACACAAACTACTGCAGGAAATCTCACCATTGTGGAAGGGGCAGAGACACAAACTACTGCGGGAAATCTCTCCATTGTGGGAGGGGCAGAGACACAAACTACTGCAGGAAATCTCCCCATTGTGGGAGGGGCAGAGACACAAACTACTGCAGGAAATCTCCCCATTGTGGGAGGGGCAGAGACACAAACTACTGCAGGAAATCTCCCCATTGTGGGAGGGGCAGAGACACAAACTACTGCAGGGAAATCTCTCCATTGTGGGAGGGGCAGAGACACAAACTACTGCAGGAAATCTCCCCATTGTGGGAGGGGCAGAGACACAAACTACTGCAGGGAAATCCCACCCTAGTGGGAGGGGCAAAGACACAAACTACTGCAGGGAAATTTCCCCATTGTGGGAGGGGCAGAGACACAAACTACTGCAGGAAATCTCCCCATTGTGGGAGGGGCAGAGACACAAACTACTGCAGGGAAATTTCCCCATTGTGGGAGGGGCAGAGACACAAACTACTGCAGGAAATCTCCCCATTGTGGGAGGGGCAGAGACACAAACTACTGCAGGAAATCTCCCCATTGTGGGAGGGGCAGAGACACAAACTACTGCAGGAAATCTCCCCATTGTGGGAGGGGCAGAGACACAAACTACTGCAGGGAAATCTCCCCATTGTGGGAGGGGCAGAGACACAAACTACTGCAGGGAAATTTCCCCATTGTGGGAGGGGCAGAGACACAAACTACTGCAGGAAATCTCATCATTGTGGGAGGGGCAGAGACACAAACTACTGCAGGAAATCTCCCCATTGTGGGAGGGGCAGAGACACAAACTACTGCGGGAAATCTCCCCATTGTGGGAGGGGCAGAGACACAAACTACTGCAGGAAATCTCCCCATTGTGGGAGGGGCAGAGACACAAACTACTGCGGGAAATCTCATCATTGTGGGAGGGGCAGAGACACAAACTACTGCAGGAAATCTCACCATTGTGGGAGGGGCAGAGACACAAACTACTGCAGGAAATCTCCCCATTGTGGGAGGGGCAGAGACACAAACTACTGCAGGAAATCTCACCATTGTGGGAGGGGCAGAGACACAAACTACTGCAGGAAATCTCATCATTGTGGGAGGGGCAGAGACACAAACTACTGCAGGAAATCTCCCCATTGTGGGAGGGGCAGAGACACAAACTACTGCAGGAAATCTCACCATTGTGGGAGGGGCAGAGACACAAACTACTGCGGGAAATCTCTCCATTGTGGGAGGGGCAGAGACACAAACTACTGCAGGAAATCTCCCCATTGTGGGAGGGGCAGAGACACAAACTACTGCAGGAAATCTCCCCATTGTGGGAGGGGCAGAGACACAAACTACTGCAGGAAATCTCCCCATTGTGGGAGGGGCAGAGACACAAACTACTGCAGGGAAATCTCTCCATTGTGGGAGGGGCAGAGACACAAACTACTGCAGGAAATCTCCCCATTGTGGGAGGGGCAGAGACACAAACTACTGCAGGGAAATCCCACCCTAGTGGGAGGGGCAGAGACACAAACTACTGCAGGAAATCTCACCATTGTGGGAGGGGCAGAGACACAAACTACTGCAGGAAATCTCCCCATTGTGGGAGGGGCAGAGACACAAACTACTGCAGGAAATCTCCCCATTGTGGGAGGGGCAGAGACACAAACTACTGCAGGAAATCTCCCCATTGTGGGAGGGGCAGAGACACAAACTACTGCAGGAAATCTCCCCATAGTGGGAGGGGCAGAGACACAAACTACTGCAGGAAATCTCCCCATTGTGGGAGGGGCAGAGACACAAACTACTGCAGGAAACCTCCCCATTGTGGGAGGGGCAGAGACACAAACTACTGCAGGAAACCTCCCCATTGTGGGAGGGGCAGAGACACAAACTACTGCAGGAAATCTCCCCATTGTGGGAGGGGCAGAGACACAAACTACTGCAGGAAATCTCACCATTGTGGGAGGGGCAGAGACACAAACTACTGCAGGAAATCTCACCATTGTGGGAGGGGCAGAGACACAAACTACTGCAGGAAATCTCCCCATTGTGGGAGGGGCAGAGACACAAACTACTGCAGGAAATCTCACCATTGTGGGAGGGGCAGAGACACAAACTACTGCAGGAAATCTCACCATTGTGGGAGGGGCAGAGACACAAACTACTGCAGGAAATCTCCTCATTGTGGGAGGGGCAGAGACACAAACTACTGCAGGAAATCTCACCATTGTGGGAGGGGCAGAGACACAAACTACTGCAGGGAAATTTCCCCATTGTGGGAGGGGCAGAGATACAAACTACTGCAGGAAATCTCCCCATTGTGGGAGGGGCAGAGACACAAACTACTGCAGGAAATCTCCCCATTGTGGGAGGGGCAGAGACACAAACTACTGCAGGAAATCTCACCATTGTGGGAGGGGCAGAGACACAAACTACTGCGGGAAATCTCATCATTGTGGGAGGGGCAGAGACACAAACTACTGCAGGAAATCTCACCATTGTGGGAGGGGCAGAGACACAAACTACTGCAGGAAATCTCCCCATTGTGGGAGGGGCAGAGACACAAACTACTGCAGGAAATCTCACCATTGTGGGAGGGGCAGAGACACAAACTACTGCAGGAAATCTCCCCATTGTGGGAGGGGCAGAGACACAAACTACTGCGGGAAATCTCTCCATTGTGGGAGGGGCAGAGACACAAACTACTGCAGGAAATCTCCCCATTGTGGGAGGGGCAGAGACACAAACTACTGCAGGAAATCTCCCCATTGTGGGAGGGGCAGAGACACAAACTACTGCAGGAAATCTCCCCATTGTGGGAGGGGGAGAGACACAAACTACTGCAGGGAAATCTCTCCATTGTGGGAGGGGCAGAGACACAAACTACTGCAGGAAATCTCCCCATTGTGGGAGGGGCAGAGACACAAACTACTGCAGGGAAATCCCACCCTAGTGGGAGGGGCAAAGACACAAACTACTGCAGGGAAATTTCCCCATTGTGGGAGGGGCAGAGACACAAACTACTGCAGGGAAATCTCCCCATTGTGGGAGGGGCAGAGACACAAACTACTGCAGGGAAATTTCCCCATTGTGGGAGGGGCAGAGACACAAACTACTGCAGGAAATCTCATCATTGTGGGAGGGGCAGAGACACAAACTACTGCAGGAAATCTCCCCATTGTGGGAGGGGCAGAGACACAAACTACTGCGGGAAATCTCCCCATTGTGGGAGGGGCAGAGACACAAACTACTGCGGGAAATCTCATCATTGTGGGAGGGGCAGAGACACAAACTACTGCAGGAAATCTCACCATTGTGGGAGGGGCAGAGACACAAACTACTGCAGGAAATCTCCCCATTGTGGGAGGGGCAGAGACACAAACTACTGCAGGAAATCTCACCATTGTGGGAGGGGCAGAGACACAAACTACTGCAGGAAATCTCCCCATTGTGGGAGGGGCAGAGACACAAACTACTGCAGGAAATCTCACCATTGTGGGAGGGGCAGAGACACAAACTACTGCAGGAAATCTCCCCATTGTGGGAGGGGCAGAGACACAAACTACTGCAGGAAATCTCCCCATTGTGGGAGGGGCAGAGACACAAACTACTGCAGGAAATCTCCCCATTGTGGGAGGGGCAGAGACACAAACTACTGCAGGAAATCTCCCCATAGTGGGAGGGGCAGAGACACAAACTACTGCAGGAAATCTCCCCATTGTGGGAGGGGCAGAGACACAAACTACTGCAGGAAACCTCCCCATTGTGGGAGGGGCAGAGACACAAACTACTGCAGGAAACCTCCCCATTGTGGGAGGGGCAGAGACACAAACTACTGCAGGAAACCTCCCCATTGTGGGAGGGGCAGAGACACAAACTACTGCAGGAAATCTCACCATTGTGGGAGGGGCAGAGACACAAACTACTGCAGGAAATCTCACCATTGTGGGAGGGGCAGAGACACAAACTACTGCAGGAAATCTCCCCATTGTGGGAGGGGCAGAGACACAAACTACTGCAGGAAATCTCCCCATTGTGGGAGGGGCAGAGACACAAACTACTGCAGGAAATCTCACCATTGTGGGAGGGGCAGAGACACAAACTACTGCAGGAAATCTCCCCATTGTGGGAGGGGCAGAGACACAAACTACTGCAGGAAATCTCCCCATTGTGGGAGGGGCAGAGACACAAACTACTGCAGGAAATCTCCCCATTGTGGGAGGGGCAGAGACACAAACTACTGCAGGAAATCTCCCCATTGTGGGAGGGGCAGAGACACAAACTACTGCAGGAAATCTCCCCATTGTGGGAGGGGCAGAGACACAAACTACTGCAGGAAATCTCCCCATTGTGGGAGGGGCAGAGACACAAACTACTGCAGGAAATCTCACCATTGTGGGAGGGGCAGAGACACAAACTACTGCAGGAAATCTCCTCATTGTGGGAGGGGCAGAGACACAAACTACTGCAGGGAAATTTCCCCATTGTGGGAGGGGCAGAGACACAAACTACTGCAGGGAAATTTCATCATTGTGGGAGGAGCAGAGACACAAACTACTGCAGGAAATCTCCCCATTGTGGGAGGGGCAGAGACACAAACTACTGCAGGAAATCTCCCCATTGTGGGAGGGGCAGAGACACAAACTACTGCAGGAAATCTCACCATTGTGGGAGGGGCAGAGACACAAACTACTGCAGGAAATCTCTCCATTGTGGGAGGGGCAGAGACACAAACTACTGCAGGGAAATTTCCCCATTGTGGGAGGGGCAGAGACACAAACTACTGCAGGAAATCTCCCCATTGTGGGAGGGGCAGAGACACAAACTACTGCAGGAAATCTCCCCATTGTGGGAGGGGCAGAGACACAAACTACTGCAGGGAAATTTCCCCATTGTGGGAGGGGCAGAGACACAAACTACTGCAGGAAATCTCACCATTGTGGGAGGGGCAGAGACACAAACTACTGCGGGAAATCTCTCCATTGTGGGAGGGGCAGAGACACAAACTACTGCAGGAAATCTCCCCATTGTGGGAGGGGCAGAGACACAAACTACTGCAGGAAATCTCCCCATTGTGGGAGGGGCAGAGACACAAACTACTGCAGGAAATCTCCCCATTGTGGGAGGGGCAGAGACACAAACTACTGCAGGGAAATCTCTCCATTGTGGGAGGGGCAGAGACACAAACTACTGCAGGAAATCTCCCCATTGTGGGAGGGGCAGAGACACAAACTACTGCAGGGAAATCCCACCCTAGTGGGAGGGGCAAAGACACAAACTACTGCAGGGAAATTTCCCCATTGTGGGAGGGGCAGAGACACAAACTACTGCAGGAAATCTCCCCATTGTGGGAGGGGCAGAGACACAAACTACTGCAGGGAAATTTCCCCATTGTGGGAGGGGCAGAGACACAAACTACTGCAGGAAATCCCACCCTAGTGGGAGGGGCAAAGACACAAACTACTGCAGGAAATCCCACCCTAGTGGGAGGGGCAAAGCAGCATGTTATTACACTGGAAGTACTTTAAAGGGTAACTCCACTTTCATGGGAAAAAAGCATTGGAGTTACAATATGGTGACCTGGAGGTGCTCTGCATGCTATTGGTATATGGACCACCCACAGAAAAAGTGAAGTTACACCTTTAAGAATCAGAAATGGTCCCAGCAGAATGTGAACACGACCCGTTCCAGGTGAAGCCCCTCCCCCTGTACAATCCATTCTTCAGTATACACAGAGCGATCGAAGTACGTACAATCTGACGGCTATGTTGAAGGTCATGAAGCTGAAGGGCATTATTTCCCGTCTTCTTCTCTTTATGGCGATGACGTACCTGGCGGGAAAAATAAAACCTTCTTAGTACATCTACATTGTCTTTGTGGAGAGCGCCATCCGGAGGAAGATTCCCGCCATTGTGTCCAGGATGTCACCCGGAAATCACAGAGAAATGGACTCATTGCAGAGGATTTTTACCCTCTAATGCCGCGTACACACGGTCCTTTTTTCTAGCAAAGCGCGGTTACGTACAACACGTACGACGGCACTCTGTTCCATTCAAGCTCCCGTCCCATAACGTTGTTTTAGCGCACACACAATCATTTTTTATGACAAAAAATGACATTTTGAAAAACGACATAAAAAATTGAAGCATGTTCGAATTTTTTTTTGGACGTTTTTTTGAAGACAAAAAACTATGTGAAGCTCACACACCATCATTTTAAATGACGTTTTATATCATCACAAAAAACGACCGTGTGTACGCGGCATAAGGCTACCTTGGGCCTTTTATTACATAGTTCAGCCTATGGGGGAAGGGTGGTATTTCCAAATGTTTTTCTTGAACTGTCAGAGAATCTTCTCATCTCTTCCTAACAACAGTTCTGAACTGGGAAAGGTCAAAGGTCGATAAAAGGGCACCCCTTTATTGGCACAGCCCAACGAAACCCGTGACAGATTGAGCGAAGGGTGGGTGGTGCCTATGCGTTTCAGGTGTCCTGCCTAATTATCGGAGGTCATTAAAGTAGGAGAACTCACTTCTTTAGGGGCTCCGAGGTGTAAAGTTTACCCTCTGCCACATCTAGTTTAAAGCTGAACTCCATCTCGTCCTCGGGATTGCTTTGGTCTGCCGTCATCATGGTGCCGTCCACGTCTTGTGACCTGAGGACATAGAAGATGGGATGTCACCTTCGGAGTACGGAATACGGGGTATGGGGTACGGAATACGGGGTACGGAATACGGGGTACGGAATACGGGGTACGGAATACGGGGTATGGGGTACGGAATACGGGGTACGGAATACGGGGTATGGGGTACGGAATACGGAATACGGGGTACGGAATACGGGGTATGGGGTACGGAATACGGGGTACGGAATACGGGGTACGGAATACGGAATACGGGGTACGGAATACGGGGTATGGGGTACGGAATACGGAATACGGGGTATGGGGTACGGAATACGGGGTACGGGGTACGGAATACGGGGTATGGAATACGGGGTACGGAATACGGGGTATGGGGTACGGAATACGGGGTATGGGGTACGGGGTAAGGAATACGGGGTATGGGGTACAGGGTACGGAATACGGGGTATGGGGTACGGAAAACGGGGTATGGGGTACGGGGTAAGGAATACAGGGTATGGGGTACGGGGTATGGGGTACGGAATACGGGGTATGGGGTACGGAATACGGGGTATGGGGTACGGGGTACGGAATACGGGGTATGGGGTACGGGGTACGGAATACGGGGTATGGGGTACGGAATACGGGGTATGGGGTACGGAATACGGGGTATGTATCAACACATGACATGCATTGGCTCTTTTACACCATCGTCACCAGTCCTGACCATGGAAGACCTTCAAAGGGTTCAACCGAAATTGCTTCCTCCATGAGCGGAGCAGCCATTAGGAATGTGCCACCCATTACACCTGGAACCACCAACCTTCCCCTATGACCAGAGATCTCAGATAATAGGTGAAGTCCTCCTCCTCCTCCAACACGAGGGCAGACAGTACAGTCACCACACAATTCAGTACAGGAGGAATCAGAAGACCCTGAGAGTGGAGGGATTGGTAGAGAGGAGTGGAGGACACTGAATGGAGGTCAGTGGAGGGATTGGTAGAGAGGAGTGGAGGACACTGAATGGAGGTCAGTGGAGGGATTGGCAGAGAGAGGTGGAGGACACTGAATGGAGGTCAGTGGAGGGATTGGTAGAGAGGGGTGGAGGACACTGAATGGAGACCAGTGGAGGGATTGGTAGAGAGGGGTGGAGGACACTGAATGGAGGTCAGTGGAGGGATTGGTAGAGAGGGGTGGAGGACACTGAATGGAGGTCAGTGGAGGGATTGGTAGAGAGGGGTGGAGGACACTGAATAGAGGTCAGTGGAGGGATTGGTAGAGAGGGGTGGAGGACACTGAATAGAGGTCAGTGGAGGGATTGGTAGAGAGGGGTGGAGGACACTGAATGGAGGTCAGTGGAGGGATTGGTAGAGAGGGGTGGAGGACACTGAATGGAGACCAGTGGAGGGATTGGTAGAGAGGGGTGGAGGACAATGAATGGAGGCCAGTGGAGGGATTGGTAGAGAGGGGTGGAGGACACTGAATGGAGACCAGTGGAGGGATTGGTAGAGAGGGGTGGAGGACACTGAATGGAGACCAGTGGAGGGATTGGTAGAGAGGGATGGAGGACACTGAATGGAGGTCAGTGGAGGGATTGGTAGAGAGGAATGGAGGACACTGAATGGAGGTCAGTGGAGGGATTGGTAGAGAGGGGTGGAGGACACTGAATGGAGGTCAGTGGAGGGATTGGTAGAGAGGGGTGGAGGACACTGAATGGAGGTCAGTGGAGGGATTGGTAGAGAGGGGTGGAGGACACTGAATGGAGGTCAGTGGAGGGATTGGTAGAGAGGGGTGGAGGACACTGAATGGAGGTCAGTAGAGGGATTGGTAGAGAGGGGTGGAGGACACTGAATGGAGATCAGTGGGGGGATTGGTAGAGAGGGGTGGAGGACACTGAATGGAGGCCAGTGGAGGGATTGGTAGAGAGGGGTGGAGGACAATGAATGGAGGTCAGTGGAGGGATTGGTAGAGAGGAGTGGAGGACACTGAATGGAGGTCAGTGGAGGGATTGGTAGAGAGGGGTGGAGGACACTGAATGGAGGTCAGTGGAGGGATTGGTAGAGAGGGGTGGAGGACACTGAATGGAGGTCAGTGGAGGGATTGGTAGAGAGGGGTGGAGGACACTGAATGGAGGTCAGTGGAGGGATTGGTAGAGAGGGGTGGAGGACACTGAATGGAGGCCAGTGGAGGGATTGGTAGAGAGGGGTGGAGGACAATGAATGGAGACCAGTGGAGGGATTGGTAGAGAGGGGTGGAGGACACTGAATGGAGATCAGTGGGGGGATTGGTAGAGAGGGGTGGAAGACACTGAATGGAGGTCAGTGGAGGGATTGGTAGAGAGGGGTGGAGGACACTGAATGGAGGCCAGTGGAGGGATTGGTAGAGAGGGGTGGAGGACAATGAATGGAGGTCAGTGGAGGGATTGGTAGAGAGGGGTGGAGGACACTGAATGGAGGTCAGTGGAGGGATTGGTAGAGAGGGGTGGAGGACACTGAATGGAGGTCAGTGGAGGGATTGGTAGAGAGGGGTGGAGGACACTGAATGGAGGTCAGTGGAGGGATTGGTAGAGAGGGGTGGAGGACACTGAATGGAGACCAGTGGAGGGATTGGTAGAGAGGGGTGGAGGACACTGAATGGAGACCAGTGGAGAGGTTGGTAGAGAGGGGTGGAGGACAATGAATGGAGACCAGTGGAGGGATTGGTAGAGAGGGGTGGAGGACACTATATGTAGACCAGTGGAGGGATTGGTAGAGAGGGGTGGAGGACACTGAATGGAGGCCAGTGGAGGGATTGGTAGAGAGGGGTGGAGGACACTGAATGGAGGTCAGTGGAGGGATTGGTAGAGAGGGGTGGAGGACACTGAATGGAGACCAGTGGAGGGATTGGTAGAGAGGGGTGGAGGACACTATATGTAGACCAGTGGAGGGATTGGTAGAGAGGGGTGGAGGACACTGAATGGAGGTCAGTGGAGGGATTGTTAGAGAGGGGTGGAGGACACTATATGTAGACCAGTGGAGGGATTGGTAGAGAGGGGTGGAGGACACTGAATGGAGACCAGTGGAGGGATTGGTAGAGAGGGGTGGAGGACACTGAATGGAGGTCAGTGGAGGGATTGGAGGAGAGGGGTGGAGGACACTGAATGGAGGTCAGTGGAGGGATTGGTAGAGAGGGGTGGAGGACACTGAATGGAGGTCAGTGGAGGGATTGGTAGAGAGGGGTGGAGGACACTGAATGGAGGTCAGTGGAGGGATTGGTGGAGAGGGGTGGAGGACACTGAATGGAGGTCAGTGGAGGGATTGGTAGAGAGGGGTGGAGGACACTGAATGGAGACCAGTGGACGGATTGGTAGAGAGGGGTGGAGGACACTGAATGGAGGTCAGTGGAGGGATTGGTAGAGAGGGGTGGAGGACACTGAATGGAGACCAGTGGAGGGATTGGTAGAGAGGGGTGGAGGACACTGAATGGAGGTCAGTGGAGGGATTGGTAGAGAGGGGTGGAGGACACTGAATGGAGGTCAGTGGAGGGATTGGTAGAGAGGGGTGGAGGACACTGAATGGAGGTCAGTGGAGGGATTGGTAGAGAGGGGTGGAGGACACTGAATGGAGACCAGTGGAGGGATTGGTAGAGAGGGGTGGAGGACACTGAATGGAGGTCAGTGGAGGGATTGGTAGAGAGGGGTGGAGGACACTGAATGGAGGTCAGTGGAGGGATTGGTAGAGAGGGGTGGAGGACACTGAATGGAGACCAGTGGAGGGATTGGTAGAGAGGGGTGGAGGACACTGAATGGAGGTCAGTGGAGAGATTGGTAGAGAGGGGTGGAGGACACTGAATGTAGACCAGTGGAAAGATTGGTAGAGAGGGGTGGAGGACACTGAATGGAGACCAGTGGAGGGATTGGTAGAGAGGGGTGGAGGACACTGAATGGAGGTCAGTGGAGGGATTGGTAGAGAGGGGTGGAGGACACTGAATGGAGACCAGTGGAGGGATTGGTAGAGAGGGGTGGAGGACACTGAATGGAGGTCAGTGGAGGGATTGGTAGAGAGGGGTGGAGGACACTGAATGGAGGTCAGTGGAGGGATTGGTAGAGAGGGGTGGAGGACACTGAATGGAGGTCAGTGGAGGGATTGGTAGAGAGGGGTGGAGGACACTGAATGGAGGTCAGTGGAGGGATTGGTAGAGAGGGGTGGAGGACACTGAATGGAGACCAGTGGAGGGATTGGTAGAGAGGGGTGGAGGACACTGAATGGAGACCAGTGGAGAGGTTGGTAGAGAGGGGTGGAGGACAATGAATGGAGACCAGTGGAGGGATTGGTAGAGAGGGGTGGAGGACACTATATGTAGACCAGTGGAGGGATTGGTAGAGAGGGGTGGAGGACACTGAATGGAGGTCAGTGGAGGGATTGGTAGAGAGGGGTGGAGGACACAGAATGGAGGTCAGTGGAGGGATTGGTAGAGAGGGGTGGAGGACACTGAATGGAGGTCAGTGGAGGGATTGGCAGAGAGAGGTGGAGGACACTGAATGGAGGTCAGTGGAGGGATTGGTAGAGAGGGGTGGAGGACACTGAATGGAGATCAGTGGAGGGATTGGCAGAGAGAGGTGGAGGACACAGAATGGAGGTCAGTGGAGGGATTGGCAGAGAGAGGTGGAGGACACTGAATGGAGGTCAGTGGAGGGATTGGTAGAGAGGGGTGGAGGACACTGAATGGAGACCAGTGGAGGGATTGGTAGAGAGGGGTGGAGGACACTGAATGGAGGTCAGTGGAGAGATTGGTAGAGAGGGGTGGAGGACACTGAATGTAGACCAGTGGAGAGATTGGTAGAGAGGGGTGGAGGACACTGAATGGAGACCAGTGGAGGGATTGGTAGAGAGGGGTGGAGGACACTGAATGGAGGTCAGTGGAGGGATTGGTAGAGAGGGGTGGAGGACACTGAATGGAGACCAGTGGAGGGATTGGTAGAGAGGGGTGGAGGACACTGAATGGAGGTCAGTGGAGGGATTGGTAGAGAGGGGTGGAGGACACTGAATGGAGGTCAGTGGAGGGATTGGTAGAGAGGGGTGGAGGACACTGAATGGAGGTCAGTGGAGGGATTGGTAGAGAGGGGTGGAGGACACTGAATGGAGGTCAGTGGAGGGATTGGTAGAGAGGGGTGGAGGACACTGAATGGAGACCAGTGGAGGGATTGGTAGAGAGGGGTGGAGGACACTGAATGGAGACCAGTGGAGAGGTTGGTAGAGAGGGGTGGAGGACAATGAATGGAGACCAGTGGAGGGATTGGTAGAGAGGGGTGGAGGACACTATATGTAGACCAGTGGAGGGATTGGTAGAGAGGGGTGGAGGACACTGAATGGAGGCCAGTGGAGGGATTGGTAGAGAGGGGTGGAGGACACTGAATGGAGGTCAGTGGAGGGATTGGTAGAGAGGGGTGGAGGACACTGAATAGAGGTCAGTGGAGGGATTGGTAGAGAGGGGTGGAGGACACTGAATGGAGGTCAGTGGAGGGATTGGTAGAGAGGGGTGGAGGACACTGAATGGAGGTCAGTGGAGGGATTGGTAGAGAGGGGTGGAGGACACTGAATGGAGGTCAGTGGAGGGATTGGTAGAGAGGGGTGGAGGACACTGAATGGAGACCAGTGGAGGGATTGGTAGAGAGGGGTGGAGGACACTGAATGTAGACCAGTGGAGGGATTGGCAGAGAGGGGTGGAGGACACTGAATGGGGGTCAATGGAGGGATTGGTAGAGAGGGGTGGAGGACACTGAATGGAGACCAGTGGAGTGATTGGTAGAGAGGGGTGGAGGACACTGAATGGAGGTCAGTGGAGGGATTGGAGGAGAGGGGTGGAGGACACTGAATAGAGGTCAGTGGAGGGATTGGTAGAGAGGGGTGGAGGACACTGAATGGAGGTCAGTGGAGGGATTGGTAGAGAGGGGTGGAGGACACTGAATGTAGACCAGTGGAGAGATTGGTAGAGAGGGGTGGAGGACACTGAATGGAGACCAGTGGAGGGATTGGTAGAGAGGGGTGGAGGACACTGAATGGAGGTCAGTGGAGGGATTGGTAGAGAGGGGTGGAGGACACTGAATGGAGACCAGTGGAGGGATTGGTAGAGAGGGGTGGAGGACACTGAATGGAGGTCAGTGGAGGGATTGGTAGAGAGGGGTGGAGGACACTGAATGGAGGTCAGTGGAGGGATTGGTAGAGAGGGGTGGAGGACACTGAATGGAGGTCAGTGGAGGGATTGGTAGAGAGGGGTGGAGGACACTGAATGGAGGTCAGTGGAGGGATTGGTAGAGAGGGGTGGAGGACACTGAATGGAGACCAGTGGAGGGATTGGTAGAGAGGGGTGGAGGACACTGAATGGAGACCAGTGGAGAGGTTGGTAGAGAGGGGTGGAGGACAATGAATGGAGACCAGTGGAGGGATTGGTAGAGAGGGGTGGAGGACACTATATGTAGACCAGTGGAGGGATTGGTAGAGAGGGGTGGAGGACACTGAATGGAGGTCAGTGGAGGGATTGGTAGAGAGGGGTGGAGGACACTGAATGTAGACCAGTGGAGGGATTGGTAGAGAGGGGTGGAGGACACTGAATGGAGACCAGTGGAGGGATTGGTAGAGAGGGGTGGAGGACACAGAATGGAGGTCAGTGGAGGGATTGGTAGAGAGGGGTGGAGGACACAGAATGGAGGTCAGTGGAGGGATTGGTAAAGAGGGGTGGAGGACACTGAATGGAGACCAGTGGAGGGATTGGTAGAGAGGGGTGGAGGACACAGAATGGAGGTCAGTGGAGGGATTGGTAGAGAGGGGTGGAGGACACTGAATGGAGGTCAGTGGAGGGATTGGTAGAGAGGGGTGGAGGACACTGAATGGAGACCAGTGGAGAGGTTGGTAGAGAGGGGTGGAGGACAATGAATGGAGACCAGTGGAGGGATTGGTAGAGAGGGGTGGAGGACAATGAATGGAGACCAGTGGAGAGATTGGTAGAGAGGGGTGGAGGACACTATATGTAGACCAGTGGAGGGATTGGTAGAGAGGGGTGGAGGACACTGAATGGAGGTCAGTGGAGGGATTGGTAGAGAGGGGTGGAGGACACTGAATGTAGACCAGTGGAGGGATTGGTAGAGAGGGGTGGAGGACACTGAATGGAGACCAGTGGAGGGATTGGTAGAGAGGGGTGGAGGACACAGAATGGAGGTCAGTGGAGGGATTGGTAGAGAGGGGTGGAGGACACAGAATGGAGGTCAGTGGAGGGATTGGTAGAGAGGGGTGGAGGACACTGAATGTAGACCAGTGGAGGGATTGGTAGAGAGGGGTGGAGGACACTGAATGGAGGTCAGTGGAGGGATTGGTAGAGAGGGGTGGAGGACACTGAATGGAGGTCAGTGGGGGGATTGGTAGAGAGGGGTGGAGGACACTGAATGGAGGTCAGTGGAGGGATTGGTAGAGAGGGGTGGAGGACACTGAATGGAGGTCAGTGGAGGGATTGGTAGAGAGGGGTGGAGGACACTGAATGGAGGTCAGTGGAGGGATTGGTAGAGAGGGGTGGAGGACACTGAATGGAGGTCAGTGGAGGGATTGGTAGAGAGGGGTGGAGGACACTGAATGGAGGTCAGTGGAGGGATTGGTAGAGAGGGGTGGAGGACACTGAATGGAGGTCAGTGGAGGGATTGGTAGAGAAGGGTGGAGGACACTGAATGGAGGTCAGTGGAGGGATTGGTAGAGAGGGGTGGAGGACACTGAATGTAGACCAGTGGAGGGATTGGTAGAGAGGGGTGGAGGACACTGAATGGAGGTCAGTGGAGGGATTGGTAGAGAGGGGTGGAGGACACTGAATGGAGACCAGTGGAGGGATTGGTAGAGAGGGGTGGAGGACACTGAATGGAGGTCAGTGGAGGGATTGGTAGAGAGGGGTGGAGGACACTGAATGGAGGTCAGTGGAGGGATTGGTAGAGAGGGGTGGAGGACACTGAATGGAGGTCAGTGGAGGGATTGGTAGAGAGGGGTGGAGGACACTGAATGGAGGTCAGTGGAGGGATTGGTAGAGAGGGGTGGAGGACACTGAATGGAGACCAGTGGAGGGATTGGTAGAGAGGGGTGGAGGACACTGAATGGAGACCAGTGGAGAGGTTGGTAGAGAGGGGTGGAGGACAATGAATGGAGACCAGTGGAGGGATTGGTAGAGAGGGGTGGAGGACACTATATGTAGACCAGTGGAGGGATTGGTAGAGAGGGGTGGAGGACACTGAATGGAGGTCAGTGGAGGGATTGGTAGAGAGGGGTGGAGGACACAGAATGGAGGTCAGTGGAGGGATTGGTAGAGAGGGGTGGAGGACACTGAATGGAGGTCAGTGGAGGGATTGGCAGAGAGAGGTGGAGGACACAGAATGGAGGTCAGTGGAGGGATTGGCAGAGAGAGGTGGAGGACACTGAATGGAGGTCAGTGGAGGGATTGGTAGAGAGGGGTGGAGGACACTGAATGGAGGTCAGTGGAGGGATTGGTAGAGAGGGGTGGAGGACACTGAATGGAGACCAGTGGAGGGATTGGCAGAGAGAGGTGGAGGACACTGAATGGAGGTCAGTGGAGGGATTGGTAGAGAGGGGTGGAGGACAGTGAATGGAGATCAGTGGAGGGATTGGTAGAGAGGGGTGGAGGACACTGAATGGAGACCAGTGGAGGGATTGGTAGAGAGGGGTGGAGGACACTGAATGGAGGTCAGTGGAGAGATTGGTAGAGAGGGGTGGAGGACACTGAATGTAGACCAGTGGAGAGATTGGTAGAGAGGGGTGGAGGACACTGAATGGAGACCAGTGGAGGGATTGGTAGAGAGGGGTGGAGGACACTGAATGGAGGTCAGTGGAGGGATTGGTAGAGAGGGGTGGAGGACACTGAATGGAGACCAGTGGAGGGATTGGTAGAGAGGGGTGGAGGACACTGAATGGAGGTCAGTGGAGGATTGGTAGAGAGGGGTGGAGGACACTGAATGGAGGTCAGTGGAGGGATTGGTAGAGAGGGGTGGAGGACACTGAATGGAGGTCAGTGGAGGGATTGGTAGAGAGGGGTGGAGGACACTGAATGGAGGTCAGTGGAGGGATTGGTAGAGAGGGGTGGAGGACACTGAATGGAGACCAGTGGAGGGATTGGTAGAGAGGGGTGGAGGACACTGAATGGAGACCAGTGGAGAGGTTGGTAGAGAGGGGTGGAGGACAATGAATGGAGACCAGTGGAGGGATTGGTAGAGAGGGGTGGAGGACACTATATGTAGACCAGTGGAGGGATTGGTAGAGAGGGGTGGAGGACACTGAATGGAGGCCAGTGGAGGGATTGGTAGAGAGGGGTGGAGGACACTGAATGGAGGTCAGTGGAGGGATTGGTAGAGAGGGGTGGAGGACACTGAATAGAGGTCAGTGGAGGGATTGGTAGAGAGGGGTGGAGGACACTGAATGGAGGTCAGTGGAGGGATTGGTAGAGAGGGGTGGAGGACACTGAATGGAGGTCAGTGGAGGGATTGGTAGAGAGGGGTGGAGGACACTGAATGGAGGTCAGTGGAGGGATTGGTAGAGAGGGGTGGAGGACACTGAATGGAGACCAGTGGAGGAATTGGTAGAGAGGGGTGGAGGACACTGAATGTAGACCAGTGGAGGGATTGGCAGAGAGGGGTGGAGGACACTGAATGGGGGTCAATGGAGGGATTGGTAGAGAGGGGTGGAGGACACTGAATGGAGACCAGTGGAGTGATTGGTAGAGAGGGGTGGAGGACACTGAATGGAGGTCAGTGGAGGGATTGGAGGAGAGGGGTGGAGGACACTGAATAGAGGTCAGTGGAGGGATTGGTAGAGAGGGGTGGAGGACACTGAATGGAGGTCAGTGGAGGGATTGGTAGAGAGGGGTGGAGGACACTGAATGTAGACCAGTGGAGTGATTGGTAGAGAGGGGTGGAGGACACTGAATGGAGGTCAGTGGAGGGATTGGTAGAGAGGGGTGGAGGACACTGAATGGAGGTCAGTGGAGGGATTGGTAGAGAGGGGTGGAGGACACTGAATGGAGGTCAGTGGAGGGATTGGTAGAGAGGGGTGGAGGACACTGAATGGAGACCAGTGGAGGGATTGGTAGAGAGGGGTGGAGGACACTGAATGGAGACCAGTGGAGAGGTTGGTAGAGAGGGGTGGAGGACAATGAATGGAGACCAGTGGAGGGATTGGTAGAGAGGGGTGGAGGACACTATATGTAGACCAGTGGAGGGATTGGTAGAGAGGGTGGAGGACACTGAATGGAGGTCAGTGGAGGGATTGGTAGAGAGGGGTGGAGGACACTGAATGTAGACCAGTGGAGGGATTGGTAGAGAGGGGTGGAGGACACTGAATGGAGACCAGTGGAGGGATTGGTAGAGAGGGGTGGAGGACACAGAATGGAGGTCAGTGGAGGGATTGGTAGAGAGGGGTGGAGGACACAGAATGGAGGTCAGTGGAGGGATTGGTAGAGAGGGGTGGAGGACACTGAATGGAGGTCAGTGGAGGGATTGGTAGAGAGGGGTGGAGGACACTGAATGGAGACCAGTGGAGAGGTTGGTAGAGAGGGGTGGAGGACAATGAATGGAGACCAGTGGAGGGATTGGTAGAGAGGGGTGGAGGACAATGAATGGAGACCAGTGGAGAGATTGGTAGAGAGGGGTGGAGGACACTATATGTAGACCAGTGGAGGGATTGGTAGAGAGGGGTGGAGGACACTGAATGGAGGTCAGTGGAGGGATTGGTAGAGAGGGGTGGAGGACACTGAATGGAGACCAGTGGAGGGATTGGTAGAGAGGGGTGGAGGACACTGAATGGAGACCAGTGGAGGGATTGGTAGAGAGGGGTGGAGGACACTGAATGGAGGTCAGTGGAGGGATTGGTAGAGAGGGGTGGAGGACACTGAATGGAGACCAGTGGAGGGATTGGTAGAGAGGGGTGGAGGACACTGAATGGAGACCAGTGGAGAGGTTGGTAGAGAGGGGTGGAGGACAATGAATGGAGACCAGTGGAGGGATTGGTAGAGAGGGGTGGAGGACACTATATGTAGACCAGTGGAGGGATTGGTAGAGAGGGGTGGAGGACACTGAATGGAGGTCAGTGGAGGGATTGGTAGAGAGGGGTGGAGGACACTGAATGGAGACCAGTGGAGGGATTGGTAGAGAGGGGGGTGGAGGACACTGAATGGAGACCAGTGGAGGGATTGGTAGAGAGGGGTGGAGGACACAGAATGGAGGTCAGTGGAGGGATTGGTAGAGAGGGGTGGAGGACACAGAATGGAGGTCAGTGGAGGGATTGGTAGAGAGGGGTGGAGGACACTGAATGGAGACCAGTGGAGGGATTGGTAGAGAGGGGTGGAGGACACAGAATGGAGGTCAGTGGAGGGATTGGTAGAGAGGGGTGGAGGACACTGAATGGAGGTCAGTGGAGGGATTGGTAGAGAGGGGTGGAGGACACTGAATGGAGACCAGTGGAGAGGTTGGTAGAGAGGGGTGGAGGACAATGAATGGAGACCAGTGGAGGGATTGGTAGAGAGGGGTGGAGGACAATGAATGGAGACCAGTGGAGAGATTGGTAGAGAGGGGTGGAGGACACTATATGTAGACCAGTGGAGGGATTGGTAGAGAGGGGTGGAGGACACTGAATGGAGGTCAGTGGAGGGATTGGTAGAGAGGGGTGGAGGACACTGAATGTAGACCAGTGGAGGATTGGTAGAGAGGGGGTGGAGGACACTGAATGGAGACCAGTGGAGGGATTGGTAGAGAGGGGTGGAGGACACAGAATGGAGGTCAGTGGAGGGATTGGTAGAGAGGGGTGGAGGACACAGAATGGAGGTCAGTGGAGGGATTGGTAGAGAGGGGTGGAGGACATGAATGTAGACCAGTGGAGGGATTGGTAGAGAGGGGTGGAGGACACTGAATGGAGGTCAGTGGAGGGATTGGTAGAGAGGGGTGGAGGACACTGAATGGAGGTCAGTGGGGGGATTGGTAGAGAGGGGTGGAGGACACTGAATGGAGGTCAGTGGAGGGATTGGTAGAGAGGGGTGGAGGACACTGAATGGAGGTCAGTGGAGGGATTGGTAGAGAGGGGTGGAGGACACTGAATGGAGGTCAGTGGAGGGATTGGTAGAGAGGGTGGAGGACACTGAATGGAGGTCAGTGGAGGGATTGGTAGAGAGGGGTGGAGGACACTGAATGGAGGTCAGTGGAGGGATTGGTAGAGAGGGGTGGAGGACACTGAATGGAGGTCAGTGGAGGGATTGGTAGAGAAGGGTGGAGGACACTGAATGGAGGTCAGTGGAGGGATTGGTAGAGAGGGGTGGAGGACACTGAATGTAGACCAGTGGAGGGATTGGTAGAGAGGGGTGGAGGACACTGAATGGAGGTCAGTGGAGGGATTGGTAGAGAGGGGTGGAGGACACTGAATGGAGACCAGTGGAGGGATTGGTAGAGAGGGGTGGAGGACACTGAATGGAGGTCAGTGGAGGGATTGGTAGAGAGGGGTGGAGGACACTGAATGGAGGTCAGTGGAGGGATTGGTAGAGAGGGGTGGAGGACACTGAATGGAGGTCAGTGGAGGGATTGGTAGAGAGGGGGTGGAGGACACTGAATGGAGGTCAGTGGAGGGATTGGTAGAGAGGGGTGGAGGACACTGAATGGAGACCAGTGGAGGGATTGGTAGAGAGGGGTGGAGGACACTGAATGGAGACCAGTGGAGAGGTTGGTAGAGAGGGGGTGGAGGACAATGAATGGAGACCAGTGGAGGGATTGGTAGAGAGGGGTGGAGGACACTATATGTAGACCAGTGGGAGGATTGGTAGAGAGGGGTGGAGGACACTGAATGGAGGCCAGTGGAGGGATTGGTAGAGAGGGGTGGAGGACACAGAATGGAGGTCAGTGGAGGGATTGGTAGAGAGGGGTGGAGGACACTGAATGGAGGTCAGTGGAGGGATTGGCAGAGAGAGGTGGAGGACACAGAATGGAGGTCAGTGGAGGGATTGGCAGAGAGAGGTGGAGGACACTGAATGGAGGTCAGTGGAGGGATTGGTAGAGAGGGGTGGAGGACACTGAATGGAGGTCAGTGGAGGGATTGGTAGAGAGGGGTGGAGGACACTGAATGGAGACCAGTGGAGGGATTGGCAGAGAGAGGTGGAGGACACTGAATGGAGGTCAGTGGAGGGATTGGTAGAGAGGGGTGGAGGACAGTGAATGGAGATCAGTGGAGGGATTGGTAGAGAGGGGTGGAGGACACTGAATGGAGACAGTGAGGGATTGGTAGAGAGGGGTGGAGGACACTGAATGGAGGTCAGTGGAGAGATTGGTAGAGAGGGGTGGAGGACACTGAATGTAGACCAGTGGAGGGATTGGTAGAGAGGGGTGGAGGACACTGAATGGAGACCAGTGGAGGGATTGGTAGAGAGGGGTGGAGGACACTGAATGGAGGTCAGTGGAGGGATTGGTAGAGAGGGGTGGAGGACACTGAATGGAGACCAGTGGGGGATTGGTAGAGAGGGGTGGAGGACACAGAATGGAGGTCAGTGGAGGGATTGGTAGAGAGGGGTGGAGGACACTGAATGGAGGTCAGTGGAGGGATTGGTAGAGAGGGGGTGGAGGACACTGAATGGAGGTCAGTGGAGGGATTGGTAGAGAGGGGTGGAGGACACTGAATGGAGGTCAGTGGAGGGATTGGTAGAGAGGGGTGGAGGACACTGAATGGAGACCAGTGGAGGGATTGGTAGAGAGGGGTGGAGGACACTGAATGGAGACCAGTGGAGAGGTTGGTAGAGAGGGGTGGAGGACAATGAATGGAGACCAGTGGAGGGATTGGTAGAGAGGGGTGGAGGACACTATATGTAGACCAGTGGAGGGATTGGTAGAGAGGGGTGGAGGACACTGAATGGAGGCCAGTGGAGGGATTGGTAGAGAGGGGTGGAGGACACTGAATGGAGGTCAGTGGAGGGATTGGTAGAGAGGGGTGGAGGACACTGAATAGAGGTCAGTGGAGGGATTGTAGAGAGGGGTGGAGGACACTGAATGGAGGTCAGTGGAGGGATTGGTAGAGAGGGGTGGAGGACACTGAATGGAGGTCAGTGGAGGGATTGGTAGAGAGGGGTGGAGGACACTGAATGGAGGTCAGAGGAGGGATTGGTAGAGAGGGGTGGAGGACACTGAATTGGAGACCAGTGGAGGAATTGGTAGAGAGGGGTGGAGGACACTGAATGTAGACAGTGGAGGGATTGGCAGAGAGGGTGGAGGACACTGAATGGGGGTCAATGGAGGGATTGGTAGAGAGGGGTGGAGGACACTGAATGGAGACCAGTGGAGTGATTGGTAGAGAGGGGTGGAGGACACTGAATGGAGGTCAGTGGAGGGATTGGAGGAGAGGGGTGAGGACACTGAATAGAGGTCAGTGGAGGGATTGGTAGAGAGGGGTGGAGGACACTGAATGGAGGTCAGTGGAGGGATTGGTAGAGAGGGGTGGAGGACACTGAATGTAGACCAGTGAGTGATGGATAGAGAGGGGTGGAGGACACTGAATGGAGGTCAGTGGAGGGATTGGTAGAGAGGGGTGGAGACACTGAATGGAGGTCAGTGGAGGGATTGGTAGAGAGGGGTGGAGGACACTGAATGGAGGTCAGTGGAGGGATTGGTAGAGAGGGGTGGAGGACCACTGAATGGAGACCAGTGGAGGGATGGTAGAGAGGGGTGGAGGACACTGAATGGAGACAGTGGAGAGGTTGGTAGAGAGGGGTGGAGGACAATGAATGGAGACCAGTGGAGGGATTGTAGAGAGGGGTGGAGGACACTATATGTAGACCAGTGGAGGGATTGGTAGAGAGGGGTGGAGGACACGGAATGGAGGTCAGTGGAGGGATTGGTAGAGAGGGTGGAGGGACACTGAATGTAGACCAGTGGAGGGTTTGGTAGAGAGGGGTGGAGGACACTGAATGGAGACCAGTGGAGGGATTGGTAGAGAGGGGTGGAGGACACAGAATGGAGGTCAGTGGAGGGATTGGTAGAGAGGGTGGAGGACACAGAATGGAGGTCAGTGGAGGGGATTGGTAGAGAGGGGTGGAGGACACTGAATGGAGGTCAGTGGAGGATTGGGAGAGAGGGGTGGAGGCCACTGAATGGAGACAGTGGAGAGGTTGGTAGAGAGGGGTGGAGGACAATGAATGGAGACCAGTGGAGGGATTGGTAGAGAGGGGTGGAGGACAATGAATGGAGACCAGTGGAGAGATTTGGTAGAGAGGGGTGGAGGACACTATATGTAGACCAGTGGAGGGATTGGTAGAGAGGGGTGGAGGGACACTGAATGGAGGTCAGTGGAGGGATTGGTAAGAGAGGGTGGAGGACACTGAATGGAGACCAGTGGAGTGATTGGTAGAGAGGGGTGGAGGACACTGAATGGAGACCAAGTGGAGGGATTGGTAGAGAGGGGTGGAGGACACTGAATGGAGGTCAGTGGAGGGATTGGTAGAGAGGGGTGGAGACACTGAATGGAGGTCAGTGGAGGGATTGTAGAGAGGGGTGGAGGACACTGAATGGAGACCAGTGGAGGGATTGGTAGAGAGGGGTGGAGGACAATGAATGGAGACCAGTGGAGGGATTGGTAGAGAGGGGTGGAGGACACTGAATGGAGACCAGTGGAGGGATTGGTAGAGAGGGGTGGAGGACACTGAATGGAGGTCAGTGGAGGGATTGGTAGAGAGGAGTTGGAGGACACTGAATGGGGGAGGTCAGTGGAGGGATTGGTAGAGAGGGGTGGAGGACACTGAATGGAGGTCAGTGGAGGGATTGGTAGAGAGGGGTGGAGGACACAGAATGGAGGTCAGTGGAGGGATTGGTATGAGAGGGGTGGAGGACACAGATGGAGGTCAGGTGGAGGATTGGTAGAGAGGGGTGGAGGACACTGAATGTAGACCAGTGGAGGATGGTAGAGAGGGGTGGAGGACACTGAATGGAGACCAGTGGAGGGATTGGTAGAGAGGGGTGGAGGGACACTGATGGAGACCAGTGGAGGATTGGTAGAGAGGGGTGGAGGACACTGAATGGAGACCAGTGGAGGGATCGGTAGAGAGGAGTGGAGGACACTGAATGGAGGTCAGTGGAGGGATTGGTAGAGAGGGGTGGAGGACACAGAATGGAGGTCAGTGGAGGGATTGGTAGAGAGGGGTGGAGGACACTGAATGGAGGTCAGTGGAGGGATTGGTAGAGAGGGGTGGAGGACACTGAATGGAGGTCAGTGGAGGGATTGGTAGAGAGGGGTGGAGGACACTGAATGGAGGTCAGTGGAGGGATGGTAGAGAGGGGTGGAGGACACTGAATGGAGGTCAGTGGAGGGATTGGTAGAGAGGGGTGGAGGACAATGAATGAGACCAGTGGAGAGAATTGGTAGAGAGGGTGGAGGACACTATATGTAGACCAGTGGAGGGATTGGTAGAGAGGGGTGGAGGACACTGAATGGAGGTCAGTGGAGGGATTGGTAGAGAGGGATGGAGGACACAGAATGGAGGTCAGTGGAGGGATTGGTAGTAGAGGGGGTGGAGGACACTGAATGGAGACCAGTGGAGGGATTGGTAGAGAGGGGTGGAGGACACAGAATGGAGGTCAGTGGAGGGATTGGTAGAGAGGGGTGGAGGACACTGAATGGAGGTCAGTGGAGGGATTGGTAGAGAGGGGTGGAGGACACTGATATGGAGGTCAGTGGAGAGATTGGTAGAGAGGGTGGAGGACACTGAATGGAGACCAGTGGAGGGATTGGTAGAGAGGGGTGGAGGACACTGAATGGAGGTCAGTGGAGGGATTGGTAGAGAGGGGTGGAGGACACTGAATGGAGACCAGTGGAGAGGTTGGTAGAGAGGGGTGGAGGACAATGAATGGAGACCAGTGGAGGGATTGGTAGAGAGGGGTGGAGGACAATGAATGGAGACCAGTGGAGAGATTGGTAGAGAGGGGTGGAGGACACTATATGTAGACCAGTGGAGGGATTGGTAGAGAGGGGTGGAGGACACTGAATGGAGACCAGTGGAGGGATTGTTAGAGAGGGGTGGAGGACACTGAATGGAGGTCAGTGGAGGGATTGGTAGAGAGGGGTGGAGGACACTGAATGGAGGTCAGTGGGGGGATTTGGTAGAGAGGGGTGGAGGACACTGAATGGAGGTCAGTGGAGGATTGGTAGAGAGGGGTGGAGGACACTGAATGGAGGTCAGTGGAGGGATTGGTAGAGAGGGGTGGAGGACACTGAATGGAGGTCAGTGGAGGGATTGGTAGAGAGGGGTGGAGGACACTGAATGGAGACCAGTGGGGGGATTGGTAGAGAGGGGTGGAGGACACTGAATGGAGACCAGTGGAGGGATTGGTAGAGAGGGGTGGAGGACACTGAATGTAGACCAGTGGAGGGATTGGTGGAGAGGGGTGGAGGACACTGAATGGAGGGATTGGTAGAGGGGTGGAGGACACTGAATGGAGACCAGTGGAGGGATTGGTAGAGAGGGGTGGAGGGACACTGAATGGAGGTCAGTGGAGGGATTGGTAGAGAGGGGTGGAGGACACTGAATGGAGGTCAGTGGAGGGATTGGTAGAGAGGGGTGGAGGACACTGAATGTAGACAGTGGAGGGATTGGTAGAGAGGGGTGGAGGACACTGAATGGAGACCAGTGGAGGGATTGGTAGAGAGGGGTGGAGGACACAGAATGGAGGTCAGTGGAGGGATTGGTAGAGAGGGGTGGAGGACACAGAATGGAGGAAAAAGCCTTACGGAAACGACGTAAAAAAAAAAAGCGACGGCCGGACGTACGTTTGTGGATTGGCGTATCTACCTAATATGTACTAAAACGAACGCCAGTCGGATCGAGCCCAGCTTCAGGCGTATCTTGTTTTGTGGATACAAAAATTACTCGGCGTATCCATAGATACGCGGCGTATCGTTTGTGGATCTGGCCCCATGTGCTCATGTTGGCTCCGCCCATGATGTCAGATTTGTCAGTGAAAGATGGGTTCTGATTGGTCCCTGCTGGTTACGTTGCTCTCATGCTTAGTAAACTTACCGCTTTGTGGCGTCATCCAGTTTTCCGTTGTAGTTCATAATGACGTAGATCTCCCCGGGAGACGCTTCATGGAGGATGGAGGCAATGCAGCCATCGTGTTCTGAAGGGGACAGTCTCAGCCTATAACAGAGAGAAGAGGGGTTAGCACTTCCGCCTGGCAGCACTGGGGTTCAAAGGGAAGGTGGGGTAGAGGTGGGAAGGTGCGTGACGGGAAGGTGGGGTAGAGGTGGGGGACGGGAAGGTGGGGTAGAGGTGGGGGACGGGAAGGTGGGGTAGAGGTGGGAAGGTGCGTGACGGGAAGGTGAGGTAGAGGTGGAAGGTGGGGGACGGAAGGTGGGGGACGGCAAGGTGGGGTAGAGGTGGGGGGTGGGGGACGGGAAGGTGGGTGACGGGAAGGTGGGGGACGGGAAGGTGGGGTAGAGGTGGGGGACGGGAAGGTGGGGTAGAGGTGGGAAGGTGCGTGACGGGAAGGTGGGGTAGAGGTGGGAAGGTGGGGGGTGGGGTAGAGGTAGTGGACGGGAAGGTGAGGTAGAGGTGGGAAGGTGGGGGACGGGAAGGTGGGGGACGGCAAGGTGGGGTAGAGGTGGGGGGTGGGGGGACGGGAAGGTGGGGTAGAGGTGGGAAGGTGGGGGACGGGAAGGTGCGTGACGGAAAGGTGGGGTAGAGGTGGGGGACGGGAAGGTGGGGTAGAGGTGGGGGGTTGGGTAGAGGTGGGGGGTTGGGAAGGTGGGGTAGTGGGGGACGGGAAGGTGGGGTAGAGGTGGGAAGGTGCGTGACTGGAAAGTGGGGGACGGGAAGGTGGGGTAGAGGTGGGGGGTGGGGTAGAGGTGGGGGACGGGAGGGTGGGTGACGGGAAGGTGGGGTAGAGGTGGGAAGGTGCGTGACGGGAAGGTGGGGGACGGGAAGGTGGGGTAGAGGTGGGGGACGGGAAGGTGCGTGACGGGAAGGTGGGGTAGAGGTGGGGGGTGGGAAGGTGGGGTAGAGGTGGGAAGGTGGTGGACGGGAAGGTGGGGTAGAGGTGGGAAGGTGGGGGACGGGAAGGTGGGGTAGAGGTGGGGGACGGGAAGGGGGGAAGAGGTGGGAAGGTGGGGACGGGAAGGTGGGGTAGAGGTGGGGGGACGGGAAGGTGGGGTAGAGGTGGGAACGGGAAGGTGGGGTAGAGGTGGGAAGGTGGGGGACGGGAAGGTGGGGGACGGGAAAGTGGGGTAGAGGTGGGAAGGTGGGGGACGGGAAGGTGGGGTAGAGGTGGGAAGGTGGGGGACGGGAAGGTGGGGTAGAGGTGGGGGACGGGAAGGTGGGGTAGAGGTGGGAAGGTGGGGTAGAGGTGGGGGACGGGAAGGTGGGGTAGAGGTGGGAAGGTGGGGTAGAGGTGGGGGACGGGAAGGTGGGGTAGAGGTGGGAAGGTGGGGGACGGGAAGGTGGGGGACGGGAAGGTGGGGTAGAGGTGGGAAGGTGGGTGACGGGAAGGTGGGGTAGAGGTGGGGGACGGGAAGGTGGGGTAGAGGTGGGGAACGGGAAGGTGGGGTAGAGGTGGGAAGGTGGGGACGGGAAGGTGGGGTAGAGGTGGGGGACGGGAAGGTGCGTGACGGGAAGGTGGGGGACGGGAAGGTGGGGTAGAGGTGGGGGACGGGAAGGTGCGTGACGGGAAGGTGGGGTAGAGGTGGGAAGGTGCGTGACGGGAAGGTGGGGGACGGGAAGGTGGGGTAGAGGTGGGGGACGGGAAGGTGCGTGACGGGAAGGTGGGGTAGAGGTGGGAAGGTGCGTGACGGGAAGGTGGGGTAGAGGTGGGGGACGGGAAGGTGCGTGACGGGAAGGTGGGGTAGAGGTGGGAAGGTGCGTGACGGGAAGGTGGGGGACGGGAAGGTGGGGTAGAGGTGGGAAGGTGGGGGACGGGAAGGTGGGGGTAGAGGTGGGAAGGTGCGTGACGGGAAGGTGGGGGACGGGAAGGTGGGGTAGAGGTGGGGGACGGGAAGGTGGGTGATGGGAAGGTGGGGTAGAGGTGGGGGGTGGGAAGGTGGGGGACGGGAAGGTGGGGTAGAGGTGGGAAGGTGCGTGACGGGAAGGTGGGGGACGGGAAGGTGGGGTAGAGATGGGAAGGTGGGGTAGAGGTGGGGGGTGGGAAGGTGGGGGACGGGAAGGTGGGGTAGAGGTGGGGGACGGGAAGGTGGGGTAGAGGTGGGAAGGTGGGGGACGGGAAGGTGGGGACGGGAAGGTGGGGTAGAGGTGGGGGACGGGAAGGTGGGGTAGAGGTGGGAAGGTGCGTGACGGGAAGGTGGGGGACGGGAAGGTGGGGGACGGGAAGGTGGGGTAGAGGTGGGAAGGTGCGGGACGGGAAGGTGGGGTACGGGAAGGTGGGGGACGGGAAGGTGGGGTAGAGGTGGGGGACGGGAAGGTGGGTGACGGGAAGGTGGGGTAGAGGTGGGAGGTGGGGTAGAGGTGGGAAGGTGGGGGACGGGAAGGTGGGGGACGGGAAGGTGGGGGACGGGAAGGTGGGGTAGAGGTGGGAAGGTGGGTGACGGGAAGGTGGGGTAGAGGTGGGGGACGGGAAGGTGGGGTAGAGGTGGGGAACGGGAAGGTGGGTAGAGGTGGAAGGTGGGGGACGGGAAGGTGGGGTAGAGGTGGGAAGGTGGGGTAGAGGTGGGAAGGTGGGTGACGGGAAGGTGGGGTAGAGGTGGGGGACGGGAAGGTGGGGTAGAGGTGGGGAACGGGAAGGTGGGGTAGAGGTGGGAAGGTGGGGGACGGGAAGGTGGGGGACGGGAAGGTGGGGTAGAGGTGTGAAGGTGGGGGACGGGAAGGTGGGGTAGAGGTGGGAAGGTGGGGGACGGGAAGGTGGGGTAGAGGTGGGGGACGGGAAGGTGGGGTAGAGGTGGGAAGGTGGGGGACGGGAAGGTGGGGTAGAGGTGGGAAGGTGGGTGACGGGAAGGTGGGGTAGAGGTGGGGGACGGGAAGGTGGGGTAGAGGTGGGGAACGGGAAGGTGGGGTAGAGGTGGGAAGGTGGGGTAGAGGTGGGGGACGGGAAGGTGGGGTAGAGGTGGGAAGGTGGGGGACGGGAAGGTGGGGTAGAGGTGGGAAGGTGGGGGACGGGAAGGTGGGGTAGAGGTGGGAAGGTGGGGGACGGGAAGGTGGGGTAGAGGTGGGAAGGTGGGGGACGGGAAGGTGGGGTAGAGGTGGGAAGGTGGGGTAGAGGTGGGAAGGTGGGTGACGGGAAGGTGGGGTAGAGGTGGGGGACGGGAAGGTGGGGTAGAGGTGGGGAACGGGAAGGTGGGGTAGAGGTGGGAAGGTGGGGTAGAGGTGGGGGACGGGAAGGTGGGGTAGAGGTGGGAAGGTGGGGGGACGGGAAGGTGGGGTAGAGGTGGGAAGGTGGGGGACGGGAAGGTGGGGTAGAGGTGGGAAGGTGGGGGACGGGAAGGTGGGGTAGAGGTGGGAAGGTGGGGGACGGGAAGGTGGGGTAGAGGTGGGAAGGTGGGGTAGAGGTGGGAAGGTGGGGGACGGGAAGGTGGGGTAGAGGTGGGGGACGGGAAGGTGGGGTAGAGGTGGGGAACGGGAAGGTGGGGTAGAGGTGGGAAGGTGGGGTAGAGGTGGGGGACGGGAAGGTGGGGTAGAGGTGGGAAGGTGGGGGACGGGAAGGTGGGGTAGAGGTGGGAAGGTGGGGGACGGGAAGGTGGGGTAGAGGTGGGAAGGTGGGGTAGAGGTGGGGGACGGGAAGGTGGGGTAGAGGTGGGAAGGTGGGGGACGGGAAGGTGGGGTAGAGGTGGGAAGGTGGGGGACGGGAAGGTGGGGTAGAGGTGGGTGACGGGAAGGTGGGGTGGGAAGGTGGGGGACGGGAAGGTGGGGGACAGGAAGGTGGGGTAGAGGTGGGGGACGGGAAGGTGGGGTACTGCAGACACAAGTGCTGCCCTGGCATACCCTTCTAATTGAGATGGAGGGGTACAGGCACACGGGGGGAGGGGCGCACCTCAAGTTTCTTTTAATGAACCTTCCCTGTAACCCCTGAACCCGATATGCAAACTTGACTTTCTGTGGAAAAACCCCACAAGGGCTGGTCGGCCTCCGCACAAATTCTGCATCTTCCTATTGGTTCTTCTGCTTGATGGGTGGTCCCATTGTCTGAATGGGGGGGACCACATATCTTGTTTATGTCGGGGACACGGGTGGGATTTCAGGTGCTTGTGAAGTTAACGCCCCCAAGGGTCTCCACCAATCCCTTTCTATGGAAAGAATTCCGGACCTTTCATGGAATAAAGCTTTTGAATCTTTGGACGGTTCTCGTGGAACGGTCGCCTCCGCACACGTGCGTTCTTCAGCGATGGTTACATTTAGAAGCTCAGGTTCTGCTTTTATGGGTGTTCCCGTACAGGGCGGGGCCACATGAATTATTTATTCGATAGATAAAGCCAACAAACGAGGCAACACCCTTCCCAACCTCATTTCCCAACTCGAGAGCCACAATCCTTCTCACAGATCCCGGGGGAAGATATTCTCCTACACACAGCTGACTTCCTGTCCAAGAATCTGATGAAAGCTTCTTATCCAATCACAGGATACATTGAACAATATCATTCTCATTTCTATAACTTACGTGACTCTCTGTCCCTGGGGGTCTGTAATGCAGCCTCGGGCCACGGCTGATGGGATTTCCTTTGTTGCATTCATTGAGCACGTACCTGCAGGAAAAGAAGGCTGGTGTGAACCTCAGGGGTGGGCATTCCGCCCACTGCCCCGCCCACTTCTGCTCTCATTGTTTCAATGTCTCAGTCTATTCCTTCCCACCTTACAAAGAATACGAAATTCCACTTTCCAATGTAACTGCAGGAGGGGCCGACTCTAGAACTTCCGACCCCAGGAGCCAATCAATGGAGACTTTCCCGACTTTGTGGGTTTGTACAATCTCTGAGAAACGTCCAATGGGCACCAAGAGACTTTACATGCAGGATCGATCGTCTTCTGGTCTTTGGAAAGTAGTGCTACGAAAATGATCTCAACTTCCAATCTAATCCTAAGCCTAACCCTTCACCTTTACCCCTGAATCTAACCCTAAACCTCAACCTAACCTTCACCTTTACCCCCGAATCTAACCTTAAACCTCAACCTAACCTTCACCTTTACCCCTAAATCTAACCCTAAACCACAACCTAACCTTCACCTTTACCCCCGAATCTAACCTTAAACCTCAACCTAACCTTCACCTTTACCCCTGTATCTAACCCTAAACCACAACCTAACCTTCACCTTTACCCCTGAATCTAACCCTAAGCCTCAACCTAACCTTCACCTTTACCCCTGAATCTAACCCTAAACCTCAACCTAACCTTCACCCTTACCCCTGAATCTAACCCTAAGCCTCAACCTAACCCTTACCCCTGAATCTAACCCTAAGCCTCAACCTAACCCTTACCCCTGAATCTAACCCTAAGCCTCAACCTAACCTTCACCTTTACCCCTGAATCTAACCCTAAACCTCAACCTAACCTTCACCTTTACCCCTAAATCTAACCCTAACCATAACCCCTTAATCTAACCCTAAACCTCAACCTAACCCCTGAATCCAACCCCAAACCTCAGCCTAACCCTTTACCTTTACCCCTAAATCTAACCCTAAATCTCAACCCAACCTTCACCTTTACCCCAAACCTCAACCTAACCTTCAGCTTTACCCCTAAATCTAACCCTAACCTTAACCCCTTAATCTAACCCTAAACCTCAACCGAACCCTTACCCCTGAATCCAACCCCAAACCTCAGCCTAACCCTTCACCTTTACCCCCAAACCTCAACCTAACCCTTACCTTTACCCCTGAATCTAACTCCAAAACTCAATCTAACTTCTACCCCTAAATATAACCCTCAACTCTACCCCTTAATCTAACCCCAAACCTCAGCCTAACCCTTAATCACAACCTCTAACCTAACAAACTATTAACCCTAAACCAACACTTAGCCCTAAACCTCAATCTAACCGTAAATTAGAACCTTTACCCCAACATAACCTACTAACCCCAACCTAAGCCTTAACCCAGTACTTAACCCCACCCCTCAAGGTAAGCCCTAATTTTTTTTAACCTAAATGTAACCACTAGCCCCAACCTAACCCTTAATGTTAACCCTGAACCTAACCCCAACCCTCATTTCCCTAAACATAACCTTTAACCACTAACACAACCTTTTACTCTAACCCAGAATCCAACCCCAACCCTCAATCTAAGCCCCAAACATAACCTCTAACCACTAAAAAGTAACCTCAACCCTGAACCTAACCACTCAATAAAACATGGGGATAAGGTCACCTAGGGATGCCCCTGAGCTATGGGGGTCCTTCATGTATAGAAGTCCCTGATCTGTAGGAGCCCCTGATCCATAAAGGCCACCAATCTATGAAAAGCCCCTGGTCTGTGGAAGCCCCTGGTCTATAGGGCTCCCTGGTCTATGGAAGCCCCTGGTCTATAGGGCTCACTGGTCTATGGAAGCCCCTGGTCTATAGGGCTCCCTGGTCTATGGAAGCCCCTGGTCTGTGGAAGCCCCTGGTCTACAGAGCTCCCTGGTCTATGGAAGCCCCTGGTCTATGGAAGCCCCTGGTCTATAGGGCTCCCTGGTCTATAGGGCTCCCTGGTCTATAGGGCTCCCTGGTCTATGGAAGCCCCTGGTCTATAGGGCTCCCTGGTCTATGGAAGCCCCTGGTCTATAGGGCTCACTGGTCTATGGAAGCCCCTGGTCTATAGGGCTCCCTGGTCTATGGAAGCCCCTGGTCTGTGGAAGCCCCTGGTCTACAGAGCTCCCTGGTCTATGGAAGCACCTGGTCTATGGAAGCCCCTGGTCTATAGGGCTCCCTGGTCTATAGGTCTCCCTGGTCTATGGGGCTCCCTGGTCTATGGAAGCCCCTGATCTATAGGGCTCCCTGGTCTACAGAGCTCCCTGGTCTATAGGGCTCCCTGGTCTATGGAAGCCCCTGGTCTATAAGGCTCCCTGGTCTATGGAAGCCCCTGGTCTATAGGGCTCCCTGGTCTACAGAGCTCCCTGGTCTATAGGGCTCCCTGGTCTATGGAAGCCCCTGGTCTATGGAAGCCCCTGGTCTATAGGGCTCCCTGGTCTATGGAAGCCCCTGGTCTATGGAAGCCCCTGGTCTGTGGAAGCCCCTGGTCTATAGGGCTCCCTGGTCTATGGAAGCCCCTGGTCTATAGGGCTCCCTGGTCTATGGAAGCCCCTGGTCTGTGGAAGCCCCTGGTCTATAGGGCTCCCTGGCCTGTGGAAGCCCCTGGTCTATAGGGCTCCCTGGTCTGTGGAAGCCCCTGGTCTATAGGGCTCCCTGGTCTGTGGAAGCCCCTGGTCTATAGGGCTCCCTGGTCTATAGGGCTCCCTGGTCTATAGGGCTCCCTGGTCTATGGAAGCCCCTGGTCTATGGAAGCCCCTGGTCTATAGGGCTCCCTGGTCTATGGAAGCCCCTGGTCTGTGGAAGCCCCTGGTCTGTGGAAGCCCCTGGTCTACAGAGCTCCCTGGTCTACAGGGCTCCCTGGTCTATGGAAGCCCCTGGTCTATAGGGCTCCCTGGTCTGTGGAAGCCCCTGGTCTATAGGGCTCCCTGGTCTATGGAAGCCCCTGGTCTATAGGGCTCCCTGGTCTATGGAAGCCCCTGGTCTATGGAAGCCCCTGGTCTATGGAAGCCCCTGGTCTATAGGGCTCCCTGGTCTATGGAAGCCCCTGGTCTGTGGAAGCCCCTGGTCTATAGGGCTCCCTGGTCTGTGGAAGCCCCTGGTCTATAGGGCTCCCTGGTCTATGGAAGCCCCTGGTCTATAGGGCTCCCTGATCTATGGAAGCCCCTGGTCTATAGGGCTCCCTGGTCTGTGGAAGCCCCTGGGCTATAGGGCTCCCTGGTCTGTGGAAGCCCCTGGTCTATAGGGCTCCCTGGTCTGTGGAAGCCCCTGGTCTATAGGGCTCCCTGGTCTGTGGAAGCCCCTGGTCTATAGGACTCCCTGGTCTATGGAAGCCCCTGGTCTATAGGGCTCCCTGGTCTGTGGAAGCCCCTGGTCTATGGGGCTCCCTGGTCTGTGGAAGCCCCTGGTCTATAGGGCTCCCTGGTCTGTGGAAGCCCCTGGTCTATATGGCTCCCTGGTCTGTGGAAGCCCCTGGTCTATAGGGCTCCCTGATCTATGGAAGCCCCTGGTCTATAAAGATCCCTGATCTATGGAAGCCCCTGGTCTGTGGAAGCCCCTGGTCTACAGAGCTCCCTGGTCTATGGAAGCCCCTGGTCTATAGGGCTCCCTGGTCTATAGGGCTCCCTGGTCTATGGAAGCCCCTGGTCTGTGGAAGCCCCTGGTCTATAGGGCTCCCTGGTCTGTGGAAGCCCCTGGTCTATAGGGCTCCCTGATCTATGGAAGCCCCTGGTCTATAGGGCTCCCTGATCTATGGAAGCCCCTGGACTATAGGGCTCCCTGATCATCTATAATGCTCCCTGGTCTATAGGGCTCCCTGATCTATGGAAGCCTCTGGTATATAGGGTTCCCTGGTCTATAGATGCCCCTGGTCTATAGGGCTCCCTGGTCTATAGGGCTCCCTGGTCTATGGAAGCCTCTGGTCTATAGGGCTCCCTGGTCTATGGAGGCCCCTGGTCTATAGGGCTCCCTGGTCTATAGGGCTCCCTGGTCTATGGAAGCCCCTGGTCTATAGGACTCCCTGGTCTATGGAAGCCTCTGGTCTATAGGGCTCCCTGATCTATGGAAGCCTTTGGACTATAGGTCTCCCTGATCTATAGGGCTCCCTGATTTATAAGGCTCCATGATCATCTATAGGGCTCCCTGGTCTATGGAGGCTCCCTGGTCTATAGAAAATTATTTTAGGGGAAAAGGGTAAAGGGAAAATGCAAGTTGTGTCACTTATTGGATAGGTGTCATTAATTGAGTACACCTATAGGGGGTCATCCGTCAAGTGGGCGGTGCTGGTACTGTAACCGTATTGAGCATATAAATAAATTAAAGAAATAGAGAAGTGGGGGGGTGGGGGATAGTCTAAGTGAAGACTGCAGTATCTAGATAAGAGGGTTACTTTTAGTAGCAGAAATTGACCAAAAAACTTGATTTAGAAATGTATCAAAATGAAATTTATTTAGCACAGATTGGTGCAATTTGACAAATAATCAGATAAAAAATCTAATTAGTATTTGAGAGTTCCTGTACACATAAAACAAGACTTACAAGACTCACTGGACTACAAATAACGGCGCCCGTCTACGCGCGCTGAAGGTTCACACATCAGTGACATGCATCATAAGTTAGTTTCAATTTTTGGATGCCCCGATCATGAATCGTCGGGACTATAACCAGGATGGTTATATGTGGGGAACGTTAAATCTCACCACATGTATAATACTAAAGTATCTAATTGGTGCTTTACCTGATGGGTGAACCTGTGACTAGGGGGATGGGGGGAGGTGGGGAGTGTGGAGTATGTTGTATGTTGTCAGAGCTCTGAGTAATTTTAGAACGTTTTTTTCCAAAAAGGAAGTATGTATGTGCATTAAATGTATATACAAATTCGGTGGAAGTCCATAGATAATGTGGATCCAAAATTCAGTAGGTTTGATACTAGGTAGTTATTAGAAATTCTGACTGTATTAGTACCATGCTAAAATAGCGATACTTTGTTGGTATAGTTAATTCGAATAGCATCAATATTGGTTAATCAATCAAAGAATTTCCATAGATGTTGCTTGAAGTTATCGTTGGAATCAATTTGGAAATGAATTTCAGGTAATTCTATAATGTTTATAGTGTAATTTTATGACAACAATGGATCATGCTCTCGGCACCATGAGGGACTGCTGACCATAGTCTGTATTAGGATTACAGTATGGTAGTGTTGCTTGCTATGCATTCTTTCATTTGTTACCTTGACTTAAATACAGTTGCATCTTTGATCATCCGATCGAATATAGGTAAAATTACCGACCTGTATTTGTTGTGTGTTCGTCTTATTGGTAACGGCGTCTATGACTGTGTAGTAGCAAGTTTATCAGCTGTGTTCAGTTGGTCCGTGTGATCACTAAGGACCTTGATGGGCTGGTTGCCGTGATTCGCACAGCTGTTTTTTCCTCCCTTCTTCCGCGATCCCCTCCCTTTGGTCGAGGGAGGCTGCTCGAGGAGCGCTGGGTAGCGTGTAAGTCTTGGTGCTGGCTTTCAAGCAGTCATATTGGCACTGGGCGCCTCGTCTGCTCAACAACCCGTAGGTTGTATTTCGATGGAGCAGTCCCTCCGATCTCCCTTCGGTCAGCTGAGCGCCGGTGTAGACGTAGCGGGCGTCGGGTTGTGACGTCGACGCGTTTCGCCGTGCTTAGTGGCGTAGCTTCTTCCTGGACGTACTGCACAGATAGTCGGTGGGTGTTATATATTGTTGTCTTGATTGGTGTCAATCGAAAATAACGATCGTTCTAGGAGTTCTGTCAGAAATTAACTCAATGTAATACACCAGTGTAGAGGAACTTGTAATTTAAATGAAGTAAGCCCTGATTTGATTTTGTACTACCGTGGAAGTTTACGCCTTGGTTAAAGCAGCATGACAAAACTTTAAAAATATATTTTATATGTTGGAACATTTGTAATGTAGCAGAAAAACGAGAACAAAACAAAAATTAGAGGTAAAAAATTAGAAGTAAAGAATGAATAATAGCATTGTTTGTTGTGAGACTTAAATAGGTGTCTCTATGTTATCAAAGGTAATTTTCGTATGAGTATGTATTAATATCAAGGAATACAGTAGGGGATTTACATAAAGGACAGTCAACATAGACTAAGGTGGTGCATTTGTATAAACATTATTTTAGAAGGAGGTAAGGAGTGAAAGAACTATTATTATGTTGTTTGTGGAGGAAGAAAAATTAGTATATCAGCTGAATTAATAGATGACCAATTAGTTTATTCGCTTGTATTGATTTGGTCATATAATTTTAATTTTAAGTATTAGGATGTCATATAGTAGATGAGCTAAGGATTCAAGAAAATCTGTAAATTTAGCTCTGTATTTAAGCCGGCCGGCGTGAGCGATTGTAAGCGATAAATCCAGAGTTTTTCTTTTTGTAACAATATTTTGTCAAAGTCGCCACGTCGACTCGACAGTTTTAGATGATAAATTCCTTTTACTGTTAGTCCACGCGAGTCTCGGTTGTGGAATTGAGCAAAGTGTTTTGCTAGGGGCTTTTCTGGGGTTTTTACTTTCTCGTTTATCTCCCTCAAGTGCTCGCCAATTCGTACCTTTAGGGGGCGTTTTGTTTTCCCGATGTAGATTTTTTTACACGGGCATGTGATCATATAGATCACACGTTCCGTAAGGCAATTGATTAGATCCTGGATCTCAAGGGAGATAAACGAGAAAGTAAAAACCCCAGAAAAGCCCCTAGCAAAACACTTTGCTCAATTCCACAACCGAGACTCGCGTGGACTAACAGTAAAAGGAATTTATCATCTAAAACTGTCGAGTCGACGTGGCGACTTTGACAAAATATTGTTACAAAAAGAAAAACTCTGGATTTATCGCTTACAATCGCTCACGCCGGCCGGCTTAAATACAGAGCTAAATTTACAGATTTTCTTGAATCCTTAGCTCATCTACTATATGACATCCTAATACTTAAAATTAAAATTATATGACCAAATCAATACAAGCGAATAAACTAATTGGTCATCTATTAATTCAGCTGATATACTAATTTTTCTTCCTCCACAAACAACATAATAATAGTTCTTTCACTCCTTACCTCCTTCTAAAATAATGTTTATACAAATGCACCACCTTAGTCTATGTTGACTGTCCTTTATGTAAATCCCCTACTGTATTCCTTGATATTAATACATACTCATACGAAAATTACCTTTGATAACATAGAGACACCTATTTAAGTCTCACAACAAACAATGCTATTATTCATTCTTTACTTCTAATTTTTTACCTCTAATTTTTGTTTTGTTCTCGTTTTTCTGCTACATTACAAATGTTCCAACATATAAAATATATTTTTAAAGTTTTGTCATGCTGCTTTAACCAAGGCGTAAACTTCCACGGTAGTACAAAATCAAATCAGGGCTTACTTCATTTAAATTACAAGTTCCTCTACACTGGTGTATTACATTGAGTTAATTTCTGACAGAACTCCTAGAACGATCGTTATTTTCGATTGACACCAATCAAGACAACAATATATAACACCCACCGACTATCTGTGCAGTACGTCCAGGAAGAAGCTACGCCACTAAGCACGGCGAAACGCGTCGACGTCACAACCCGACGCCCGCTACGTCTACACCGGCGCTCAGCTGACCGAAGGGAGATCGGAGGGACTGCTCCATCGAAATACAACCTACGGGTTGTTGAGCAGACGAGGCGCCCAGTGCCAATATGACTGCTTGAAAGCCAGCACCAAGACTTACACGCTACCCAGCGCTCCTCGAGCAGCCTCCCTCGACCAAAGGGAGGGGATCGCGGAAGAAGGGAGGAAAAAACAGCTGTGCGAATCACGGCAACCAGCCCATCAAGGTCCTTAGTGATCACACGGACCAACTGAACACAGCTGATAAACTTGCTACTACACAGTCATAGACGCCGTTACCAATAAGACGAACACACAACAAATACAGGTCGGTAATTTTACCTATATTCGATCGGATGATCAAAGATGCAACTGTATTTAAGTCAAGGTAACAAATGAAAGAATGCATAGCAAGCAACACTACCATACTGTAATCCTAATACAGACTATGGTCAGCAGTCCCTCATGGTGCCGAGAGCATGATCCATTGTTGTCATAAAATTACACTATAAACATTATAGAATTACCTGAAATTCATTTCCAAATTGATTCCAACGATAACTTCAAGCAACATCTATGGAAATTCTTTGATTGATTAACCAATATTGATGCTATTCGAATTAACTATACCAACAAAGTATCGCTATTTTAGCATGGTACTAATACAGTCAGAATTTCTAATAACTACCTAGTATCAAACCTACTGAATTTTGGATCCACATTATCTATGGACTTCCACCGAATTTGTATATACATTTAATGCACATACATACTTCCTTTTTGGAAAAAAACGTTCTAAAATTACTCAGAGCTCTGACAACATACAACATACTCCACACTCCCCACCTCCCCCCATCCCCCTAGTCACAGGTTCACCCATCAGGTAAAGCACCAATTAGATACTTTAGTATTATACATGTGGTGAGATTTAACGTTCCCCACATATAACCATCCTGGTTATAGTCCCGACGATTCATGATCGGGGCATCCAAAAATTGAAACTAACTTATGATGCATGTCACTGATGTGTGAACCTTCAGCGCGCGTAGACGGGCGCCGTTATTTGTAGTCCAGTGAGTCTTGTAAGTCTTGTTTTATGTGTACAGGAACTCTCAAATACTAATTAGATTTTTTATCTGATTATTTGTCAAATTGCACCAATCTGTGCTAAATAAATTTCATTTTGATACATTTCTAAATCAAGTTTTTTGGTCAATTTCTGCTACTAAAAGTAACCCTCTTATCTAGATACTGCAGTCTTCACTTAGACTATCCCCCACCCCCCCACTTCTCCCTGGTCTATAGGGCTCCCTGGAAGCCACTGGTCTATAGGGCTCCCTGATCTATGGAAGCCTCTGGTATATAGGGTTCCCTGGTCTATAGGCCTTCCTGGTCTATGAAAGTCCCTGGTCTATGAAAGCCCCTAGTCTATAGGGCTACCTGGTCTATGGAAGCCCCTAGTCTATAGGCCTCCCTGGTCTATGAAAGTCCCTGGTCTATAGGGCTCCCTGGTCTATGGAAGCCCCTGGTCTATAGGGCTCCCTGGTCTATGGAAGCCCCTGGTCTATGGAAGCCCCTGGTCTATAGGGCTCCCTGGTCTATAGGGCTCCCTGGTCTATGGAAGCCCCTGGTCTATAGGACTCCCTGGTCTATAAGGCTCCCTGGTCTATGGAAGCCCCAGGTCTATAGGACTCCCTGGTCTAAAAGGCTCCCTGGTCTATAGGGCTCCCTGGTCTATGGAAGCCCCTGGTCTATGGAAGCCCCTGGTCTATAGGGCTCCCTGGTCTATAGGGCTCCCTGGTCTATGGAAGCCCCTGGTCTATAGGGATCCCTGGTCTATAGGGCTCCCTGGTCTATAGGGCTCCCTGGTCTATAGAAACCCCTGGTCTATATGGCTCACTGGTCTATGGAAGCACCTGGTCTATAGGGCTCCCTGGTCTATAGGGCTCCCTGGTCTATAGGGCTCCCTGGTCTATGGAAGCCCCTGGTTTATAGGGCTCACTGGTCTATGGAAGTCCATGGTCTATGGAAGCCCCTGGTCTATAGGGGTCCCTGGTCTATAGGGCTCCTTAGTCGAAGCCCCTGGTCTATGGAAGCCCCTGGTCTACGGAAGCCCCTGGTCTTTAGTGCTCCCTGGTCTATGGAAGCCCCTGGTCTATAGGGCTCCCTGGTCTATGGAAGCCCCTGGTCTATAGGGCTCCCTGGTGTATGGAAGCCCCTGGTCTATAGTGCTCCCTGGTCTATGGAAGCCCCTGGTCTATAGGGCTCCCTGGTGTATGGAAGCCCCTGGTCTATAGTGCTCCCTGGTCTATGGAAGCCCCTGGTCTATAGGGCTCCCTGGTGTATGGAAGCCCCTGGTCTATAGGGCTCCCTGGTGTATGGAAGCCCCTGGTCTATAGTGCTCCCTGGTCTATGGAAGCCCCTGGTCTATAGTGCTCCCTGGTCTATGGAAGCCCCTGGTCTATAGGGCTCCCTGGTCTATGGAAGCCCCTGGTCTATAGGGCTCCCTGGTGTATGGAAGCCCCTGGTCTATAGGGCTCCCTGGTGTATGGAAGCCCCTGGTCTATAGTGCTCCCTGGTGTATGGAAGCCCCTGGTCTAAAGGGCTCCCTGGTGTATGGAAGCCCCTGGTCTATAGGGCTCCATGGTCTATGGGGCTCCCTGGTCTATAGGGCTCCATGGTCTATGGGGCTCCCTGGTCTATGGGGCTCCATGGTCTATGGGGCTCCCTGGTCTATAGGGCTCCATGGTCTATGGGGCTCCCTGGTCTATAGGGCTCCATGGTCTATGGGGCTCCCTGGTCTATGGGGCTCCATGGTCTATGGGGCTCCCTGGTCTATAGGGCTCCATGGTCTATGGGGCTCCCTGGTGTATGGAAGCCCCTGGTGTATGGAAGCCCCTGGTCTATAGGGCTCCCTGGTCTATAGGGCTCCATGGTCTATAGGGCTCCCTGGTCTATGGGGCTCCATGGTCTATGGGGCTCCATGGTCTATGGGGCTCCATGGTCTATGGGGCTCCCTGGTCTATGGGGCTCCCTGGTGTATGGAAGCCCCTGGTCTATGGGGCTCCCTAGTGTATGGAAGCCCCTGGTCTATAGGGCTCCATGGTCTATGGGGCTCCCTGGTCTATAGGGCTCCATGGTCTATGGAAGCCTCTAAGACTGGGCTGATGTTATACATGATATAGAATGATAGTTTTAGTTCTACATTCAGATGATCTGTACTTCCAGTCCTTTAAATTCCAGACTTACATTGTCTCATCTTCTCCAGATCCCAGTCCTCAGCGCTGGCAGAAGGGAGGAGAACCCCGAAGATCATAGTGATGTACAACGTCCTCATGTCTGATCTGTATAGAAGGAAAGCCGTGTTATCTCCTATGAAAGGATCTCCAGGATCTCCTTCCCACATTCCGCCTCAGACACAGACAATCACTCAGCACAGTGCCGATCCTGACTTCCCTGGGGCCCTAAGCGGCTTGCATAGTGAGCCTATAGGGCGGATCGGCCCTGACTCAGCATTATGTGATCCGCCATCACAGGCTAGGACAGGAAATGAGCTGTGCGCAGGAGAATCCCTTCCTCTCAGGAACAGACAATTATCTCCTGAAAATTATTTTCTATAAGTTGAATGGGGAGTTCCTCTTCCTGACATTCCTTTATTTCTTAGGACTATTCACTACTTCACGCGTTCCATTGCTTTTTCTGCATCCGAAATGCATAGAAAGTAAGTTGCATTGTTTCCAATGGCATAGTTCACACCAGTGCTTGCAGTTCCAGCGTCTTCTGATTTCATAAAGAAGAAGAAAATAGAACATGCTGCATTTTTCCTGCACAGAACTTTACTGGAACGTGGAAAAGCAAATCAAAAACGCACCAGACCCCCTGAGTACATTGAAAAAGGAACAGAAAGGTTCACACCTAAAAAACGTCCTCCATATCCAGCAGCATGTTCTACTTCTTTCCTGGAACTGCGAGCACTGTGTGAACTTTGCCATTGGAAACCATGGAACCTCCTTACTAGGTGCACCGGAACGCGTGAGGACTCAAGTATCACGAGGAAGAGAAAATAAAGGAGAAAAGGATTTGGAACGCATAAAAAAACGCATCAAACACACACATTCAGAAACACACCTGTGACCTGGTCTTCATACTCCCCCCATTTTTATATCTTGTATTAGAGGCCCTGGAAGGTCTTACCTGAGTCCGGTGTTGTGAAGGAGAAGAATTTTCCCAGAATGAAGAGATGACCTGACACGACACCTTAATAAGACGAGATAATGCGGTGACACCCTACAAGGGAGAGAGAATACGGTGACACCCTAATAGGGAGAGATAATACGGTGACACCCTAATAGGGAGAGATAATACGGTGACACCCTATCAGGGAGTCACACCATTTCATCAGACCTCGGGGTGGAGTACATTGGGCACAAGGTGGAATCATCAGTCTGAGAAATGACACTTTGGGCAATTTTCCAATTCCTGGCATGTCTGTAAACTCCATGGCCCAGATTCTCAAAGAAGTTACGCCGGCGTATCTCGAGATGCGCGGCGTACGTGTAAATATACGCCGGCGTGTCTTTGTGCCGTACCCACAGAACCAGATACACCTGAAAATAGGCTTCTTCCGACCGACGTAACTTTTCTACGCTGGCGTAGCGTGGGCGCATATTTACGCTGGGCGCATCTGGCGCTCACATTGATTTTGTATTCAAATATGCAAATGAGGGAGATACGCTGATTCCCGAACGTACGTAAGCCCGACGCAGGCTACGCCCGGTGCGCATAAGCTGTACGTCCGGTCTAAAGTTACCCCTCATAAAGCAGGGGTAACTTTGCACCAGACGTGTGCAGGGCAGCTCCAGCAGCACCGTTACGGACGAGCTGAGCAACCACACTTGCTGGACAACATCTGTGTGCCAACATGCCAGGGGCAGGCATGGTCATAGCACTACTAGTGTGTTCAGAGGCATGTAGTAGGAGGGCACGGGAGAGGATATACCGCACGTGCATGAACGTCATTGGCATAGGAGATTCGGAGGTGTATCGTATCTTCAGATTCAGCCCTGCTGCCATCCTGGAATTAGCCACACCCCTGCATGATGACATCACCAGCCAGACACACCGCTCACATGCAGTGCAGCCACTGGTCAAGGTAATGGCAACACTGCATTTCCTCGCCACTGGATCTTTTCAGCGCACAAGTGGAGTCGTGTCTGGGATGTCACAATCCACCATGAGCAGATGTGTGCACCAGGTTGTCCCCGCAATCCTCAGACGCATGTCCCACCACATCATCAGACCCACCCAGGAGGACCTGCGGCAGAAGGCAATGACAGATTTCTACAGAATTGCAGGATTCCCACGCACTGTGGGGACCATTGATTGCACCCATGTGGCACTACGGCCCCCCCCGTGACACAGAGCACATATACCGCAATCGGAAGCAGTGGCATTCCATCAACGTTCAGGTGATAGCCGATGCCCAATGCCTCATATGGCACGTCCGTGCCAAACACCCCGGGTCCAGCCACGACAGCTACATATACCATCAAAGCAACATCCCAACAGAACGTGTATGGGGACAGCTGGCTGGTTGGTGAGTGACATGGGTGTCAGGTATGACTGTCCCCCCCCATGATGCAGACATCACGAGGGGCACATGCACGACTAACATCCTCCTGTCTTTTCCCTTCCAGGTGACTCTGCATATGCACTTGGACCCCATCTCATGACTCCATTCCGGAACCCCCAAACCAGAGGAGAGAGAAGATACAATGCTGCACACATACGTACCCGGGGAGTGGTGGAACGCACCTTTGGCCTCCTGAAGTCCCGTTTCCGATGTCTGGATAAGTCTGGGGGTACCCTGATGTATTCCCCAAACTTTGTGTGCCAGATCATTGGTGCATGTTGCATGCTGCACAACTACGCCATGAGAAAGGGCCTGGAGATTGACCTACGTGATGACCTGACCCCCGAACCACACAGTCCCCCCCTGCCCGAGGCTACCCCGTCTGCTGAGGGAACAGCAGTCAGAAGACGCCTCACAGAAGACATGTTTGCACGTTAAACACACACATTCACATTCATGACACAAGGAGAATGCACGCATGCACACCACTGTGGTCCCTAGCTCACACACCCCACATCCACCTCACATTGGATTAGCCCAAGTCCACCATGCCGGACATGGGAGCAGCAACGCCACGCCAAGGCTCCAATTATGTCGCTGAACATTCATACCACATTCACACGACCGTGGGGAACACTTCTCCCCAACGACCGAGGGTGAAACCCCTTTGCTGGCAGGAGTGTCACCCCCCCATTCACACACCAGTCACACTATAATCTGCACGCCTCACCGTGTGCAGTAATTGAAAAAAAAAAAACTCATGACCTGAGGAAAAACAAACAAAAACGCTCTTCACCAGAGCAAAAAAAAGGCAAAACCAAAAAATCAGTTGCCCTGTCGTGGGCCAAGCCTGCTGCCACGGCCACGGCTACGCAATTGCCTGGTAGAAGGCTCAGGTGGGGGGCATCAGTTGGAGGAGCATCCCCTGGTCTCTCCCTGACTGGAGGCCTGCCCTCTAAAGCCACGGCAATGCGGGTGAGGATGGTATTTGTCTCTGCCTGCACCAGCCGCGACTGCCTCCCCTCCGCCTCAATGGCAGCTGTGTTGCCCTGTACGGCCTCTGTCAGGGACCTCACCTCTGACACGAGGGTAGCCGTTGTGGCCTGCAGCTCCCCCAGGCAGGTGATCACCGCTACACTGTTGCCAGAGAGATCTTGAAGGGCGTCATTTATGTTGCCCGTGGAGGCCAGGCTGACTGCCACATGCCGCATCTCAACGGCCATCTCACCCAATTGGCGGGTCTGAGAGTCCTGTGCCCTGGTTAAATGTTCCGGAAGGAGTCTTCCTGGTAGCCTTCCTGGGGCCAGGAGAGGCTTGAGGCCTGGCATACGGGGAGGCACTTGAGGGAGTGGGTGTGTTGGGGATGGATCCTGAGGGGCTGGAAGAGATGGGGCTTGAGGTCCGCGACGGCTCACCCGATACGGAGGATTCCTCCAAATAGAGGCACACCTCCTCACCCATAGGGACTACATCCTCCTCAACCACCTCTTCATTGGAGGTCTGGGCACTCCCCTCCACCAATGTCTCTTGGCCTCCCAGGGGGTCAGGGGCATGAGGATCAGGGGGTGAAGGTGTGGGACGGGCAGAGGCACCAGATGGCCCAGCTCCCTCCTGGACATCTGTGGATGACACAAAACATTCACATGTTGGAGGACCCACACACTTGTCACATGTTCCCTTCCACCCCCTCACATGCTACACACCAGATAGGAGAAAAAACACACTTACCTGTCCTCAAGGCCGACTCAACTGAGTCATAGCCCGGCATTCCCTCCACTTGCTCCCTCTCAAGGCACCGGGCAACCACCTGCTCCTCAGGAGTCAGCCTAACAGTAGAGGCTGGTCCACCTCCAGTGCCCCTGGCATGCCTCCTCATCTTGCCCAGCTTCTCCTTGACCTTCCTGCGCAGGTCGTTCATTTTTTTGGCAATGTCCTGGGGCCTCCTCACCTCATTCCCTAGGGCATTGACCTGGGTGGTGATCCTCATCAGGATCTCATCCCTCTTCCCCTTGCTGGTGTCCTTGCTCTGTGCCCCATGGAGGCGAGCGTCATACCTCTCCATGGCCGATATTATAATGGCCCTCTCCTCTGGGGAGAAGTTTTTCTTCCTCTTGTCACTGCGACGAGCAGACATGGCACACAGGAAGATAGTACTTACACCACTAACAAACAGGCGGGTGTACTTTTGCACTCGACGGGCGCATGTCTGGGCGTATTTATGCCCTGGGCGTAAACGGTGGGCAGGCGTATCTCAGGGTTTACGCCGGGCGTAGTTGTGAGCATGCGCAGAGGGGCGCGGGACATACGATCACGTCACGGCGCATGCGCCGTTCGTTCGCCCCTTCATTTGCATGGGGTCACGCTTCATTTAAATGGATCACGCCCACTTGCTTTGTACTTTGAATTACGCCTTTGCTATGAGAATACGGACCTTACCTCTCTAAGTTACGTCGGCGTAACGCATATGAGATGCGCTACGCCGGCATAAAGATGCGCCGATCTACGTGAATCTCGGCCCATGTGTCCCCCAATACCATGTGATCAGACGTGGAAGGACAACGTGGGGCCCCAATGATCACTGTAAAACCTCATACACACGATCGGACTTCCATCTGACTTTTCCGTGGATTTTGACCCGAATGGGCGTTGGCCATGAACTTGTTCTGCATACACACGGCACAACTTTTTCAGCCAGCTTTCAACAAATCACGTGGTTTTTCAGCTCTTTACCGCCACCCTGTGGGCAACATCTGCTATTGTTGTCTGATCTCTTTAGCATTGGTCCTGAGCATGCGTGTGTAGCACTACCCCCCCGACAGGTGTCTTTTCTGTGCTTTTATTATCCAACGGGGTAAAAATGGTAAATAGTAGAAAGGTGAAGAGATAGAAGGAATAGAAGGTGACAGATTCAGGTGTAACTGGTTCCTGGAAACAGTCCTGCTTCCAATGACAATTCTCTTCACCACTCCAGCCAGAGTGGGTACAGTGCACCCGGACAGGCCTCTCTCACCAGCCTGGCAGCCAGAGTGGGTACAGTGCAACCGGACAGGCCTCTCTCACCAGCCTGGCAGCCAGAGTGGGTACAGTGCACCCGGACAGGCCTCTCTCACCAGCCTGGCAGCCAGAGTGGGTACAGTGCACCCGGACAGGCCTCTCTCACCAGCCTGGCAGCCAGAGTGGGTACAGTGCAACCGGACAGGCCTCTCTCACCAGCCTGGCAGCCAGAGTGGGCACAGTGCACCCGGACAGGCCTCTCTCACCAGCCTGGCAGCCAGAGTGGGTACAGTGCAACCGGACAGGCCTCTCTCACCAGCCTGGCAGCCAGAGTGGGTACAGTGCACCCGGACAGGCCTCTCTCACCAGCCTGGCAGCCAGAGTGGGTATAGTGCACCCGGACAGGCCTCTCTCACCAGCCTGGCAGCCAGAGTGGGTATAGTGCACCCGGACAGGCCTCTCTCACCAGCCTGGCAGCCAGAGTGGGTACAGTGCACCCGGACAGGCCTCTCTCACCAGCCTGGCAGCCAGAGTGGGTACAGTGCACCCGGACAGGCCTCTCTCACCAGCCTGGCAGCCAGAGTGGGTATAGTGCATCCGGACAGGCCTTTCTCACCAGCCTGGCAGCCAGAGTGGGTATAGTGCATCCGGACAGGCCTCTCTCACCAGCCTGGCAGCCAGAGCGGGTACAGTGCACCCGGACAGGCCTCTCTCACCAGCCTGGCAGCCAGAGCGGGTACAGTGCACCCGGACAGGCCTCTCTCACCAGCCTGGCAGCCAGAGTGGGTACAGTGCACCCGGACAGGCCTCTCTCACCAGCCTGGCAGCCAGAGTGGGTATAGTGCATCCGGACAGGCCTCTCTCACCAGCCTGGCAGCCAGAGTGGGCACAGTGCATCCGGACAGGCCTCTCTCACCAGCCTGGCAGCCAGAGTGGGTATAGTGCATCCGGACAGGCCTCTCTCACCAGCCTGGCAGCCAGAGTGGGTACAGTGCACCCGGACAGGCCTCTCTCACCAGCCTGGCAGCCAGAGTGGGTACAGTGCACCCGGACAGGCCTCTCTCACCAGCCTGGCAGCCAGAGCGGGTATAGTGCATCCGGACAGGCCTCTCTCACCAGCCTGGCAGCCAGAGTGGGCACAGTGCATCCGGACAGGCCTCTCTCACCAGCCTGGCAGCCAGAGTGGGTATAGTGCATCCGGACAGGCCTCTCTCACCAGCCTGGCAGCCAGAGTGGGTATAGTGCATCCGGACAGGCCTCTCTCACCAGCCTGGCAGCCAGAGTGGGCACAGTGCACCTGGACAGGCCTCTCTCACCAGCCTGGCAGCCAGAGTGGGTACAGTGCACCCGGACAGGCCTCTCTCACCAGCCTGGCAGCCAGAGTGGGTACAGTGCACCCGGACAGGCCTCTCTCACCAGCCTGGCAGCCAGAGTGGGTACAGTGCACCCGGACAGGCCTCTCTCACCAGCCTGGCAGCCAGAGCGGGTACAGTGCACCCGGACAGGCCTCTCTCACCAGCCTGGCAGCCAGAGCGGGTACAGTGCACCCGGACAGGCCTCTCTCACCAGCCTGGCAGCCAGAGCGGGTACAGTGCACCCGGACAGGCCTCTCTCACCAGCCTGGCAGCCAGAGTGGGTACAGTGCATCCGGACAGGCCTCTCTCACCAGCCTGGCAGCCAGAGTGGGTACAGTGCACCCGGACAGGCCTCTCTTACCAGCCTGGCAGCCAGAGTGGGTACAGTGCACCCGGACAGGCCTCTCTCACCAGCCTTTCAGCCAGAGTGGGTACAGTGCATCCGGACAGACCTCTCTCACCAGCCTGGCAGCCAGAGTGGGTACAGTGCACCCGGACAGGCCTCTCTCACCAGCCTGGCAGCCAGAGTGGGTACAGTGCACCTGGACAGGCCTCTCTCACCAGCCTGGCAGCCAGAGTGGGTACAGTGCATCCGGACAGGCCTCTCTCACCAGCCTGGCAGCCAGAGTGGGTACAGTGCACCCGGACAGGCCTCTCTCACCAGCCTGGCAGCCAGAGCGGGTACAGTGCATCCGGACAGGCCTCTCTCACCAGCCTGGCAGCCAGAGTGGGTACAGTGCATCCGGACAGGCCTCTCTCACCAGCCTTTCAGCCAGAGTGGGTACAGTGCACCCGGACAGGCCTCTCTCACCAGCCTGGCAGCCAGAGTGGGTACAGTGCACCCGGACAGGCCTCTCTTACCAGCCTGGCAGCCAGAGTGGGTACAGTGCATCCGGACAGGCCTCTCTCACCAGCCTGGCAGCCAGAGTGGGTACAGTGCACCCGGACAGGCCTCTCTCACCAGCCTTTCAGCCAGAGTGGGTACAGTGCACCCGGACAGGCCTCTCTCACCAGCCTGGCAGCCAGAGTGGGTACAGTAGTACGCCGCTAAAGCGTCCGGGTTCAGCTTGAAGAAAAAGTGGCAACCCGAACTCAGCATAGGACGCCGCTGTTCTATCAGATTACCGCTACCCATCAGATTGTATAATGGAAGAGACGTTTCAACCAAAAAATACTTATTGTGCATGCGCATGCGTTCCAACATGCGTTCCGCAGCACTATGCCTTCCAAACACTTCATGATCTGATGGGCAACGATAATCTATTAGAAAGCGGCAGCGGACATCTTACTACACCCAGCTACATCGTGACATTCAGAGAAATTTAGGCAATAACATTTGTGTATATAAAGAAATATAGTATATTGATATTTGTGATGCTGTTTTTATGATACATTGTGAAAGAAGCTGGAGGTGAGCAGTAGGAAGGTGGCGGAGGACATATTGGTACACCCAGCAGTAGGAAGGTGGAGGAGGACATGTTGGTACACCCAGCAGTAGGAAGGTGGAGGAGGACATGTTGGTACACCCAGCAGTAGGAAGGTGGAGGAGGACATATTGGTACACCCAGCAGTAGGAAGGTGGAGGAGGACATGTTGGTACACCCAGCAGTAGGAAGGTGACGGAGGACATATTGGTACACCCAGCAGTAGGAAGGTGGAGGAGGAGGACATGTTGGTACACCCAGCAGTAGGAAGGTGGAGGAGGACATATTGGTACACCCAGCAATAGGAAGGTGGTGGAGGAGGACATGTTGGTACACCCAGCAGTAGGAAGGTGGAGGAGGAGGACATGTTGGTACACCCAGCAGTAGGAGGGTGGAGGAGGACATGTTGGTACACCCAGCAGTAGGAAGGTGGAGGAGGACATGTTGGTACACCCAGCAGTAGGAAGGTGGAGGAGGACATATTGGTACACCCAGCAGTAGGAAGGTGGAGGAGGAGGACATGTTGGTACACCCAGCAGTAGGAAGGTGGAGGAGGAGGACATGTTGGTACACCCAGCAGTAGGAAGGTGGAGGAGGAGGACATGTTGGTACACCCAGCAGTAGGAAGGTGGAGGAGGACATGTTGGTACACCCAGCAGTAGGAAGGTGACGGAGGCCATGTTGGTACACCCAGCAGTAGGAAGGTGGAGGAGGAGGACATGTTGGTACACCCAGCAGTAGGAAGGTGGAGGAGGACATGTTGGTACACCCAGCAGTAGGATGGTGGCGGAGGACATGTTGGTACACCCAGCAGTAGGAAGGTGGAGGAGGACATGTTGGTACACCCAGCAGTAGGAAGGTGACGGAGGCCATATTGGTACACCCAGCAGTAGGAAGGTGGAGGAGGACATGTTGGTACACCCAGCAGTAGGAAGGTGGAGGAGGACATGTTGGTACACCCAGCAGTAGGAAGGTGGAGGAGGAGGACATATTGGTACACCCAGCAGTAGGAAGGTGACGGAGGCCATATTGGTACACCCAGCAGTAGGAAGGTGACGGAGGCCATATTGGTACACCCAGCAGTAGGAAGGTGGAAGAGGACATGTTGGTACACCCAGCAGTAGGAAGGTGACGGAGGCCATGTTGGTACACCCAGCAGTAGGAAGGTGACGGAGGCCATATTGGTACACCCAGCAGTAGGAAGGTGGAGGAGGACATGTTGGTACACCCAGCAGTAGGAAGGTGGAGGAGGACATGTTGGTACACCCAGCAGTAGGAAGGTGGAGGAGGACATGTTGGTACACCCAGCAGTAGGAAGGTGGAGGAGGACATGTTGGTACACCCAGCAGTAGGAAGGTGGAGGAGGACATGTCGGTACACCCAGCAGTAGGAAGGTGACGGAGGCCATATTGGTACACCCAGCAGTAGGAAGGTGACGGAGGCCATATTGGTACACCCAGCAGTAGGAAGGTGACGGAGGCCATATTGGTACACCCAGCAGTAGGAAGGTGACGGAGGCCATATTGGTACACCCAGCAGTAGGAAGGTGACGGAGGCCATATTAGTACACCCAGCAGTAGGAAGGGGACGGAGGCCATATTGGTACACTCAGCAGTAGGAAGGGGACGGAGGCCATATTGGTACACCCAGCAGTAGGAAGGGGATGGAGGCCATATTGGTACACCCAGCAGTAGGAAGGGGACGGAGGCCATATTGGTACACCCAGCAGTAGGAAGGGGACGGAGGCCATATTGGTACACCCAGCAGTAGGAGGGTGGCGGAGGCCATATTGGTACACCCAGCAGTAGGAAGGTGACGGAGGCCATATTGGTACACCCAGCAGTAGGAAGGTGACAGAGGCCGTGTTGGTACACCCAGCAGTAGGAAGGGGACGGAGGCCATATTGGTACACTCAGCAGTAGGAAGGGGACGGAGGCCATATTGGTACACCCAGCAGTAGGAAGGGGATGGAGGCCATATTGGTACACCCAGCAGTAGGAAGGGGACGGAGGCCATATTGGTACACCCAGCAGTAGGAAGGGGACGGAGGCCATATTGGTACACCCAGCAGTAGGAGGGTGGCGGAGGCCATATTGGTACACCCAGCAGTAGGAAGGTGACGGAGGCCATATTGGTACACCCAGCAGTAGGAAGGTGACAGAGGCCGTGTTGGTACACCCAGCAGTAGGAAGGTGACAGAGGCCGTGTTGGTACACCCATCACTAGGAAGGTGGCGGAGGCCATATTGGTACACCCAGCAGTAGGATGGTGGCGGAGGCCATATTGGTACACCCAGCAGTAGGAAGGTGGTGGAGGCCGTGTTGGTACACCCATCACTAGGAAGGTGTCAGAGGCCATGTTGGTAATCCCAGCAGTAGGAAGGTGGTAGAGGTCATGTTGGTACACCCAGAAGTAGGAAGGTGGTAGAGGTCATGTTGGTACACCCAGAAGTAGGAAGGTGGTAGAGGTCATGTTGGTACACCCAGAAGTAGGAAGGTGGTAGAGGTCATGTTGGTACACCCAGCAGTCTGATGGGCTCTGTTGGTAGTGAAGTGGAGAAGTGTGTGGAATGCATATCGCGACGTGAAATGCATGTTGGAACATATAGTCCAAAACCTGTCTGCTGCGGCCATCATCCCGAAAAACACTGCAACTTTCTCCACTGCAAAATGGCAGCACAAGCATGCGCAGTAGTATACATATGGATACTCTGATGCCCCTGGTGGTTTGACTTGGTAGGACACCTCTTATTATATCAAACACACAATGATACTGGTACTCTGATGCCCCTGGTGGATTGACTTGGTAGGACACCTCCTATCTTATCACACATAAGTTATCATCGGTACTCTGATGCCCCTTGTGGTTATAACTGGTAGGACACTATGATATCAAACACACAATGTTACACGCTAACTTTAGCCTTATCCCCCTCTATTGCTTACCCCAAAACCATAATGTGTACTTTAATCTTTCCTTCCCCCTAGGCCCTAACCCATAATTGACACCAAACCCTCAACCCCACACCTTTAACAACAGTCCTATCCTAACCTCCTAAACCCATCCTTTACCCCCCTTATCCTATCCCATCAGACACAACTAAACAAACCTTAAGACGTAGCTCTAACCTTATCTCAACCCATCTTTAATTTTATACAAACCATAACACATCCTTATACTGATCACACTAAACCTACCCTTCCCTAACCTCTAACACCAAACCCTTACCCCCTGATCCAAACATAAATCCACCAAACCCTTATACTACACCCTCATGGTCCTTCTATCATAACCACAAACCGAACTACCCTAACCCTCCCCCCACACTTCAGCCATCTAACCCTCATCCCTTCTTCTCAACCTCTAACTCATAAAACCTCTGCCTTTCGCACCCCTTCCTAACCCTCGTCCCAGGGGCCCAACGCCCCGAATTACCTGCACTGCCCCCAAACACTACCACTTCCCTATTCTTTCTAACCCTAAGGTTCATCCCAACCCTAAAACTCTAACCACCTAAACACTGCTGTAACCCCAACACTGATCCCCTAATTCCCATCCCTACTCCTCTCCACCCCCCCCCCCCAGGAGAAAGATACATGACCATACAGAGGGAGAGGGAAGAAAGGGGAGATCCATCACTGACCACACTAAGGGAGCAGGAAGGAAAGGCGAGAATGATGAGTGATGATCCTGGGGAGCAGGGAGAAGGACAAGCCACCATTCTGGGGGAGCAGGGAGAAGGATAAGCCACCATTCTGGGGGAGCAGGGAGAAGGATAAGCCACCATTCTGGGGGAGCAGGGAGAAGGATAATCTACCATTCTGGAGGAGCAGGGAGAAGGATAAGCCACCATTCTGGGGGAGCAGGGAGAAGGATAAGCCAAAGCCACCATTCTGGGGGAGCAGGGAGAAGGATAAGCCACCATTCTGGGGGAGCAGGGAGAAGGATAAGCCACCATTCTGGGGGAGCAGGGAGAAGAATAAGCCACCATTCTGGGGGAGCAGGGAGAAGGATAAGCCACCATTCTGGGGGAGCAGGGAGAAGAATAAGCCACCATTCTGGAGGAGCAGGGGGAAGGATAAGCCACCATTCTGGAGGAGCAGGGAGAAGGGTAAGCCACCATTCTGGGGGAGCAGGGAGAAGGATAAGCCACCATTCTGGGGGAGCAGGGGGAAGGATAATCTACCATTCTGGAGGAGCAGGGAGAAGGATAATCTACCATTCTGGGGGAGCAGGGAGAAGGATAAGCCACCATTCTGGGGGAGCAGGGGGAAGGATAAGCCACCATTCTGGGGGAGCAGGGAGAAGGATAAGCCACCATTCTGGGGGAGCAGGGAGAAGGATAAGCCACCATTCTGGGGAAGCAGGGGGAAGGATAAGTCACCATTCTGGGGGAGCAGGGAGAAGGATAAGCCACCATTCTGGGGGAGCAGGGAGAAGGATAAGCCACCATTCTGGGGGAGCAGGGAGAAGGATAAGCCACCATTCTGGGGGAGCAGGGAGAAGGATAAGCCACCATTCTGGGGGAGCAGGGGGAAGGATAAGCCACCATTCTGGGGGAGCAGGGAGAAGGATAAGCCACCATTCTGGGGGAGCAGGGAGAAGGATAAGCCACCATTCTGGGGGAGCAGGGAGAAGAATAAGCCACCATTCTGGGGGAGCAGGGAGAAGGATAAGCCACCATTCTGGAGGAGCAGGGGGAAGGATAAGCCACCATTCTGGGGGAGCAGGGAGAAGGATAAGCCACCATTCTGGAGGAGCAGGGAGAAGGATAAGCCACCATTCTGGGGGAGCAGGGAGAAGGATAAGCCACCATTCTGGGGGAGCAGGGAGAAGAATAAGCCACCATTCTGGAGGAGCAGGGGGAAGGATAAGCCACCATTCTGGGGGAGCAGGGAGAAGGATAATCTACCATTCTGGGGGAGCAGGGAGAAGGATAAGCCACCATTCTGGGGGAGCAGGGAGAAGGATAAGCCACCATTCTGGGGGAGCAGGGAGAAGGATAAGCCACCATTCTGGGGGAGCAGGGAGAAGAATAAGCCACCATTCTGGGGGAGCAGGGAGAAGAATAAGCTACTATTCTGGGGGAGCAGGGAGAAGGATAAGCCACCATTCTGGAGGAGCAGGGGGAAGGATAAGCCACCATTCTGGGGGAGCAGGGAGAAGGATAAGCCACCATTCTGGAGGAGCAGGGAGAAGGATAAGCCACCATTCTGGAGGAGCAGGGGGAAGGATAAGCCACCATTCTGGGGGAGCAGGGAGAAGGATAAGCCACCATTCTGGGGGAGCAGGGAGAAGAATAAGCCACCATTCTGGGGGAGCAGGGAGAAGGATAAGCCACCATTCTGGAGGAGCAGGGGGAAGGATAAGCCACCATTCTGGGGGAGCAGGGAGAAGGATAAGCCACCATTCTGGAGGAGCAGGGAGAAGGATAAGCCACCATTCTGGGGGAGCAGGGAGAAGGATAAGCCACCATTCTGGGGGAGCAGGGAGAAGAATAAGCCACCATTCTGGAGGAGCAGGGGGAAGGATAAGCCACCATTCTGGGGGAGCAGGGAGAAGGATAATCTACCATTCTGGGGGAGCAGGGAGAAGGATAAGCCACCATTCTGGGGGAGCAGGGAGAAGGATAAGCCACCATTCTGGGGGAGCAGGGAGAAGGATAAGCCACCATTCTGGGGGAGCAGGGAGAAGGATAAGCCACCATTCTGGGGGAGCAGGGAGAAGGATAAGCCACCATTCTGGGGGAGCAGGGGGAAGGATAAGCCACCATTCTGGGGGAGCAGGGAGAAGGATAAGCCACCATTCTGGGGGAGCAGGGAGAAGGATAAGCCACCATTCTGGGGGAGCAGGGAGAAGAATAAGCCACCATTCTGGGGGAGCAGGGAGAAGGATAAGCCACCATTCTGGAGGAGCAGGGGGAAGGATAAGCCACCATTCTGGGGGAGCAGGGAGAAGGATAAGCCACCATTCTGGAGGAGCAGGGAGAAGGATAAGCCACCATTCTGGGGGAGCAGGGAGAAGGATAAGCCACCATTCTGGGGGAGCAGGGAGAAGGATAAGCCACCATTCTGGGGGAGCAGGGAGAAGGATAAGCCACCATTCTGGGGGAGCAGGGAGAAGGATAAGCCACCATTCTGGGGGAGCAGGGAGAAGAATAAGCCACCATTCTGGAGGAGCAGGGAGAAGGATAAGCCACCATTCTGGGGGAGCAGGGAGAAGGATAAGCCACCATTCTGGAGGAGCAGGGAGAAGGATAAGCCACCATTCTGGAGGAGCAGGGGGAAGGATAAGCCACCATTCTGGGGGAGCAGGGGGAAGGATAAGCCACCATTCTGGGGGAGCAGGGAGAAGGATAAGCCACCATTCTGGGGGAGCAGGGAGAAGAATAAGCCACCATTCTGGGGGAGCAGGGAGAAGAATAAGCTACTATTCTGGGGGAGCAGGGAGAAGGATAAGCCACCATTCTGGAGGAGCAGGGGGAAGGATAAGCCACCATTCTGGGGGAGCAGGGAGAAGGATAAGCCACCATTCTGGAGGAGCAGGGAGAAGGATAAGCCACCATTCTGGAGGAGCAGGGGGAAGGATAAGCCACCATTCTGGGGGAGCAGGGAGAAGGATAAGCCACCATTCTGGGGGAGCAGGGAGAAGAATAAGCCACCATTCTGGGGGAGCAGGGAGAAGGATAAGCCACCATTCTGGAGGAGCAGGGGGAAGGATAAGCCACCATTCTGGGGGAGCAGGGAGAAGGATAAGCCACCATTCTGGAGGAGCAGGGAGAAGGATAAGCCACCATTCTGGGGGAGCAGGGAGAAGGATAAGCCACCATTCTGGGGGAGCAGGGAGAAGAATAAGCCACCATTCTGGAGGAGCAGGGGGAAGGATAAGCCACCATTCTGGGGGAGCAGGGAGAAGGATAATCTACCATTCTGGGGGAGCAGGGAGAAGGATAAGCCACCATTCTGGGGGAGCAGGGAGAAGGATAAGCCACCATTCTGGGGGAGCAGGGAGAAGGATAAGCCACCATTCTGGGGGAGCAGGGAGAAGGATAAGCCACCATTCGGCGACAGAGTAGCATGTAATATATTCTGTATAGAAAATCAATGTGAGTGTTACCAGAATCAGCCACTAGATGGCAGAATAGTGTTTGCATGAGATTAGGAGACCTGTCACAATGTGTAACGGAAGTGAGGTTCCGTCTCCGCCATCTTGGTACACCTCACACTCCTCCATAGTAAGGATACACTGAGAAGGGGAAGCGGACATCTTGGTACACCCACCCTAGTTTTGCATTTTCCAGTTATTTTTAACATTAAAGTGACTTTATATCGTGATATACAGGACTTAGAACTCCGTATTACTGGTTAGATTGAATTTTACAAGCCGCGGCAAGCCTTCTGATATCACATGTTTGCTGATCTGACAGAAGTTCACTGCTTTTAAAAATCAACATCCAACCAATCAGACGGAGTTCTAAGTCCTGTATATCTCTATATAAACGCACTTAACCGGTAAAAAATAAGTGTAAAATGCAAAACTGCGGTGGGTGTAGCAAGATGTCCGCTTCCCCTTCTCAGTGTATCCTTACTATGGAGGAGTGCGGGGTGTACCAAGATGGCGGCGATGTAACGTCAATTCCGTTACACGTTTTGACGCTTCTCGTAGCTCCGGGGTCATTATGTGACGTCATCTCCATGCGGGGAATTGTGTCTATAACAAACTGACGTCACTGGCTCCAAATCTAAGAAACATTATAAACTGTCCAATAAGAATAATGGGGGCGGAGCATGGCACACTTCCCCGCCCCTGTAAAACACGGCACTCTATCATGACATGGTCACGCCCCCTCACAGTGATTGGACAGTGAGGGAACTTCTGAAAAACGAGTCCAATAGGGAAATCTAACCCTGTGAGTAAAATGAACAGCGGACCGGCCGCCATATTACTGTAGACCAAAGTACTCTTTACTGCTCGCCCAACTGGCTGCTGCTTAGGTAATGCGCAGTACACTAAAACAAAAATTCCGCCGCGCTGCCATTTTCTTGAAGACCTAGGCAATTCTCTACAGTAAAATGGCGGCGGACTGGGCATGCGCTTTATCTCATGTAAAAACTGTGCTGCCATCTGGTGGCTGATTCTGGTAACGCTCACATTGATTTTCTATACAGAATATATTACATGCTACTCTGTCGCCGCCTTGTGGATGAATGTGGTAGCACTTCATATTTCTACACTATATATATATATGACATAATAATACTGCCATCTGGTGGCTGAATTTCGTATGTCTCCCTCTGAAGGTCCTGCACAGAATATTATATTTCCTCGGTATAATCCGGGTCGGGAAGGAATCGGCGGGATGAATAATGTGTCACATCCACATGTTGTGTTTGATATCATAAGTGGTGTATTACCAGTTACAGCCACCAGAGGGCATCAGAGTACCGATTAGACCGTAAGCGTGATATAATGGGACATGTCCTACCAAGTCGAACCACCAGGGGCATCATCAGAATATCCGTGTTCTGTGCAGTACTGCGCATGCGTGTGCTGCCATTTTGCGGTAGGAATGTTCTTCAAGAAGATGGCGGCCTCAGCAGACAGGTTGCAGGCGATGTTCGCATTGGGGTTTATCGGAACACTCAGGTGGTGCGGATGTTTCCTCATAGCAGGGGACACTATGCTCAGCGCACTTTCCATACAATTCTGTGCGGGTGAAAAGTCTCCATAATAGAGTATCCCTCGTTGTGTATACTACTGCGCATGCGTGTGCTGCCATTTTGCGGTAGGAATGTTCTTCAAGAAGATGGCGGCCTCAGCAGACAGGTTTCAGGCGATGTTCGCATTGAGGTTTATCGGAACACTCAGGAGTGGTGCGGATGTTTCCTCATAGCAGGGAACACTATGCTCAGCGCACTTTCCATACAATTCTGCGCGGGTGAAAAGTCTCCATAATAGTGTATCCCTTGTTGTGTATACTACTGCGCATGCTTGTGCTGCCATTTTGGAGTGGATAAATTTGCCGTACTCTTCGAGAAAATGGCGGTGTTTCGCCAGATATGGCGACCCGTCAGAATTGGTAACGAACGTGTCGCCATCTTGCTACACCCCGCACTCCTCCATATTGAGGATACCCTGAGAAAAGGAAAGCGGACATCTTGTTACACCCACCGGAGTTTGGCATTTTACACTTATATCTAGCAGTAAAGTGAGTTTATATTCGGAAATACAGGACTTAGAACTCCGTCTGACTGTTATGATGTAGAATTTAAAAAGCAGCGACAAGCATGCGCCTCTCAGGTTTGCTGATCTGACAGAAGATCGCTGCTTTTAAAATTCAATATCTATCCAGTCAGACGGACTTCTAAGCTCTGCATTCCACGGTATAAACCCACTTTCCTTTTACAAATAAGTGTGAAATGGAAAACTCCGGTGGGTGTACCAAGATGTCCGCTTTCCCCCTTATCAGGGTACCCTTACTATGGAGGAGTGCGAGGTGTAGAAAAATGGCAGCGACGGGACGTCACTTCCGTTACCAATTCTGTCAGGTCGCCAAAATCGACGAAACAGCGGCCGCAGCCGATAGATTTTCGGTGCAACCTGTAGTGTCACATTCCGCTCCCTATCATAGATTGCTCCGGAAGTGACGTTTTGTCGCCGCCATCTTTCTTCACCCCACACTCCTGCACAGTAATGATGGAGTGAGAAGGGGCAAGCGGACATGTTGTTACACCCACCGGAGTTTTAGAATTAAAAATACTGTATTTAAGCAAATAATCTCAGTTTTGTGTTGAAAATAAGTGTAAAATCTAAAACTCCGGGGGGGTGTAACAAGATGTCCGCTTGCCCCTTCTCACTCTATCATTACTGTAAAGGAGTTTGGGGTGTAGCAAGATGGCGGCGACAAAACGTCACTTCCGGAGCGATCTGTGGTGGGGAGCCGAATGTTACAAAACAACGGCGATGTTCGCATTGCCGGTGTTCTATCAGATTACTTCTACTCATCAGATTACTGCTCGCCTAAAAGAAAGCTGCTCTGGTCATGCGCAGTACATTAAAACGAAACGTCCGCCGCGCCGCCATTTTCTTGAAGACCAAAACTATGGGCATGCGCTGTATCTCATGTACTGTTGCCACCTGCTGGCTGGTTCTGGTAACGCTCACATTGATTTTCTATACAGAGGATATTACTTGCTACTCGGCTGCCGCCTTGTGGATGAATGTGGTATTACTTCGCATCTCTACACTATCTATATATATGACATAATAATACTGCCATCTGGTGGCTGAATTTGGTATGACTCCCTCTGAAGGCCCCGAACCGAATATTATATTTCCTCGGTATAATCCGGTCGGGAATTAATCGGCGGGATGATCTCCTCACACAGCGCCGCTCCGGGACTCTTTTTCTCCAGCGTGTCCCTCTGTGCGGCGCTGTGTGTCTGGATGTGAGCAGCGCAGGGGCGGGGCTCTGTGTTAGTGGACCTCCCGGCCAGCAGGGACACCATAGAGCGGCTGGATGGCAGGGAACGGCCAATAAATACTTCCCGTGAGGAGAGGCCCGGATGTGACGGTGAGGAGAGGCCGGATGTCAGGTAGGTGGGTCGGTCGGTCAGTGTGTGTGAAGTAGGTGAGCCAGTATATTCTTCTGGTAGGTTAGGTAGGTGGGTGAACCAGTGTATGGGTCAGGTAGGTGGAATGGGGGTCTGGGGTCTGTGTATATGGGGGGAATAGGAGGATGGAATGGAGGAGATGGAGGCTCCTGGGGGGGGGGGGTGTATGGGGTGAATAAGGAGATGGAATGGTGATTTTTTTGGGGGGGAGGGGCAATAGGGGGATGGAATAGAGGTCATGGGGGTGTGTATGGGGGGGATGGAATGGGGGTCTGGTGGGTGTGTTTGGGGATGGAATGGGGGTGATGAGGGCATGGGGTGTATGGGGGGTGTATAGGGAATGGAATGGGGGTCTGGTGGGTGTGTTTGGGGATGGAATGGGGGTGATGAGGGCATGGGGTGTATGGGGGGAGTAGCGGAATGGAATGGGGGTCTGGTGGGTGTGTTTGGGGATGGAATGGGGGTGATGAGGGCATGGGGTGTATGGGGGGAGTTGTGGAATGGAATGGGGGTCTGGGGGGTGTGTTTGGGGATGGAATGGGTGTGTATGGGGTAATGGGTGTATGGGGGGAGTAGCGGAATGGTCTGGGGGTCTGGGGGTGTGTTTTGGGATGGAATGGGGTGATAAGGGGCCTGGGGGTGTATGAGGGGAGACTAGTCAGATGGAATGGGGGTCTGCTGGGGAATAGGATGATGCAATTGGGGTGATGGGTGTATGGGGGGAGTAGTGGAATGGAATGGGGGTCTGGGGGGTGTGTTTGGTGATGGAATGGGTGATTAGGGCATGGGGTGTATGGGGGCAGTAGCGGAATGGAATGGGGGTCTGGGGGGTGTGGGTGTATGGGGGGAGTAGCGGAATGGAATGGGGGTCTGGTGGGTGTGTTTGGGGATGGAATGGGGTGATGAGGGCATGGGGTGTATGGGGGGAGTAGCGGAATGGAATAGGGATCTGGTGGGTGTGTTTGGGGATGAAATGGGGGTGATGAGGGCATGGGGGTGTATGGGGAGATGGGTGTATGGGGGGAGTAGCGGAATGGAATGGGGGTCTGGGGGGTGTGTTTGGTGATGGAATGGGGTGATGAGGGCATGGGGTGTATGGGGGGAGTAGCGGAATGGAATGGGGGTCTGGTAGGTGTGTTTGGGGATGGAATGGGTGTGTATGGGGTAATGGGTGTATGGGGGGGAGTAGCGGAATGGTCTGGGGGTGTGTTTTGGGATGGAATGGGGTAATGAGGGCCTGGGGGTGTATGGGGGGAGACTAGTCAGATGGAATGGGGGTCTGGTGGGGAATAGGGTGATGCAATTGGGGTGATGGGTGTATGGGGGGAATAGAGGGATGTAATTGGGGTCATGGGGAAGGGGGGGTTATGTGGGTGGAGTAGGATGGAAGATAGTCAGGAGGCAGCAGTCTTCCCCCCTATCACCCCAGACTCTCAGCTTATTTCTCTCCTCTCGGGGTAACTCGGAGTCTTATGAGGTTTTTCTCGTCACCTTTCAGATGGTCTGTGGAGTGAAGAGTCTTCTGAGGACAGAGAAGAAAGAAGCTGTGATCTTCCTTCCCTGACAGATGTCAGACACGTCCCGTCATCTACAGAGGACTTCTCCTGGATTGGGGGATGGGAGGAGCCCCAAGAACACCTGGCTGTGATGTAAGGTAGGAGGATTTTCCCAGCACATCCCATCAGATCCCGGCCTCCTCGCTGCTGATATTCCTAGTAATGGGACTGTGCAGCGGCTAGGATGTTGTCTCTGACTCAGACACACTCTAACACAGTCACACTATACCGGCCTCTTCTCTATTGCTGAGTCTGAACAAGGAAAGACATTGAGCCGGACTTCCCCGGACACTCACCCTGGAATGCCACTTTCTATGGGGGCACACCTGCAGCTCAATCCTGTGCCATGCAGTGTTTGTCTGTTGATGCACGCAGTGCTGCTCAACCCGTCACTCACTTTCTATTCCATGATTTGATGGACAGCAACAGGAGCCAATGTCTCCCGCTGCTGCCTCTGTGACCAGAGAGAGAGGAGAGAGCTGCTGTAGACGGGCACAGCGCCTGGATCATGATAGGACTCAGGTAAGTGTAACAAAACGCCTCACACTCCGCTTGTGTGATTTCATCATACGCCGCTTCCTCCAGTCTGAATACATAGATCAGATGTTCCAACCAATGACAACCAAGGACTGGACAGTACTGACTGCTGAACATGAACTGTTTATTAACACACAGGTACACAGAAGTAACACTCGGGACCATCCCCCCTCCCTTTCATTCAGGGCGAGGTAGACTGTCCAATCAGCAGGGAGAGCTGTGGGAGGATCTCCCGCCTCCCTCCTCACAGCACATCCCATAATACCTTTCTCCCAAGGCAGACACCATAGAACAATGGAATACAGCCACACCCCAAACAACCCAGCAGAAGGCAGACTACAGTATGAGACAATCTATGTATATACAACATTCTAGTGTGGTTGTACAATGAGTCTTATTAGTACAGATCAGACCGGGGTTCTTGTCACCCTGTGCCCCTAATAGACACGCCCCTCCCCCCCGCCCAAGTGACTCCCGTCACACATCTCTTTTGGCAGAGGACTAACACAGGAGGAGACCCCAGATGGGTTGACTCTAAAGTTAGTCAGTAGTTCCAGTCCCCCAATGCCCGTACCCCCACAGTACCCCAAATAAATTGTCCCAAACATAGAATTACTCACCCAGCCAACCTCTGTCTCCCTCAGAGAACATGCCCGCCGCTGGGGAGAAGAGTGGACTGACCCTTCTCCCTGGAGTCTTTTCAGCCGCTGGGGAGAAGTGTGGACAGGTCCTTCTCTCTGGAGTCTTTTCAGCCGCTGGGGAGAAGTGTGGACTGGTCCTTCTCCCTGGAGTCTTTTCAGTCGCTGGGGAGAAGTGTGGACTGGTCCTTCTCTCTGGAGTCTTTTCAGCCGCTGGGGAGAAGTGTGGACTGACCCTTCTCTCTGGAGTCTTTTCAGCCGCTGGGGAGAAGTGTGGACTGACCCTTCTCTCTGGAGTCTTTTCAGCCGCTGGGGAGAAGTGTGGACTGGCCCTTCTCTCTGGAGTCTTTTCAGCCGCTGGGGAGAAGTGTGGACTGGTCCTTCTCTCTGGAGTCTTTTCAGCCGCTGGGGAGAAGTGTGGACTGGTCCTTCTCTCTGTAGTCTTTTCAGCCGCTGGGGAGAAGTGTGGACTGGTCCTTCTCTCTGGAGTCTTTTCAGCCGCTGGGGAGAAGTGTGGACTGGTCCTTCTCTCTGGAGTCTTTTCAGCCGCTGGGGAGAAGTGTGGACTGGCCCTTCTCCCTGGAGTCTTTTCAGCCGCTGGGGAGAAGTGTGGACTGGTCCTTCTCCCTGGAGTCTTTTCAGCCGCTGGGGAGAAGTGTGGACTGGCCCTTCTCTCTGGAGTCTTTTCAGCCGCTGGGGAGAAGTGTGGACTGGTCCTTCTCTCTGGAGTCTTTTCAGCTGTTGGGGAGAAGTGTGGACTGGTCCTTCTCTCTGGAGTCTTTTCAGCCGCTGGGGAGAAGTGTGGACTGACCCTTCTCTCTGGAGTCTTTTCAGCCGCTGGGGAGAAGTGTGGACTGGTCCTTCTCCCTGGAGTCTTTTCAGCCGCTGGGGAGAAGTGTGGACTGGTCCTTCTCTCTGGAGTCTTTTCAGCCGCTGGGGAGAAGTGTGGACTGACCCTTCTCTCTGGAGTCTTTTCAGCCGCTGGGGAGAAGTGTGGACTGACCCTTCTCCCTGGAGTCTTTTCAGCCGCTGGGGAGAAGTGTGGACTGGTCCTTCTCCCTGGAGTCTTTTCAGCCGCTGGGGAGAAGTGTGGACTGGTCCTTCTCCCTGGAGTCTTTTCAGCCGCTGGGGAGAAGTGTGGACTGGCCCTTCTCTCTGGAGTCTTTTCATCCGCTGGGGAGAAGTGTGGACTGGTCCTTCTCTCTGGAGTCTTTTCAGCCGCTGGGGAGAAGTGTGGACTGGTCCTTCTCTCTGGAGTCTTTTCAGCCGCTGGGGAGAAGTGTGGACTGGTCCTTCTCTCTGGAGTCTTTTCAGCCGCTGGGGAGAAGTGTGGACTGACCCTTCTCTCTGGAGTCTTTTCAGCCGCTGGGGAGAAGTGTGGACTGGTCCTTCTCTCTGGAGTCTTTTCAGCCGCTGGGGAGAAGTGTGGACTGGCCCTTCTCCCTGGAGTCTTTTCAGCCGCTGGGGAGAAGTGTGGACTGACCCTTCTCTCTGGAGTCTTTTCAGCCGCTGGGGAGAAGTGTGGACTGGTCCTTCTCTCTGGAGTCTTTTCAGCCGCTGGGGAGAAGTGTGGACTGGTCCTTCTCTCTGGAGTCTTTTCAGCTGCTGGGGAGAAGTGTGGACTGGTCCTTCTCTCTGGAGTCTTTTCAGCCGCTGGGGAGAAGTGTGGACTGGCCCTTCTCCCTGGAGTCTTTTCAGCCGCTGGGGAGAAGTGTGGACTGGTCCTTCTCTCTGGAGTCTTTTCAGCCGCTGGGGAGAAGTGTGGACTGGTCCTTCTCTCTGGAGTCTTTTCAGCCGCTGGGGAGAAGTGTGGACTGGTCCTTCTCTCTGGAGTCTTTTCAGCCGCTGGGGAGAAGTGTGGACTGGTCCTTCTCCCTGGAGTCTTTTCAGCCGCTGGGGAGAAGTGTGGACTGACCCTTCTCCCTGGAGTCTTTTCAGCCGCTGGGGAGAAGTGTGGACTGGTCCTTCTCTCTGGAGTCTTTTCAGCCGCTGGGGAGAAGTGTGGACTGGTCCTTCTCCCTGGAGTCTTTTCAGCCGCTGGGGAGAAGTGTGGACTGGTCCTTCTCTCTGGAGTCTTTTCAGCCGCTGGGGAGAAGTGTGGACTGGTCCTTCTCTCTGGAGTCTTTTCAGCCGCTGGGGAGAAGTGTGGACTGGTCCTTCTCTCTGAAGTCTTTTCAGCCGCTGGGGAAAAGTGTGGACTGGTCCTTCTCTCTGGAGTCTTTTCAGCCGCTGGGGAGAAGTGTGGACTGGTCCTTCTCCCTGGAGTCTTTTCAGCCGCTGGGGAGAAGTGTGGACTGGTCCTTCTCTCTGGAGTCTTTTCAGCCGCTGGGGAGAAGTGTGGACTGGTCCTTCTCTCTGGAGTCTTTTCAGCCGCTGGGGAGAAGTGTGGACTGGTCCTTCTCTCTGGAGTCTTTTCAGCCGCTGGGGAGAAGTGTGGACTGGTCCTTCTCTCTGGAGTCTTTTCAGCCGCTGGGGAGAAGTGTGGACTGGTCCTTCTCTCTGGAGTCTTTTCAGCCGCTGGGGAGAAGTGTGGACTGGTCCTTCTCTCTGGAGTCTTTTCAGCCGCTGGGGAGAAGTGTGGACTGGCCCTTCTCTCTGGAGTCTTTTCAGCCGCTGGGGAGAAGTGTGGACTGACCCTTCTCCCTGGAGTCTTTTCAGCCGCTGGGGAGAAGTGTGGACTGGTCCTTCTCTCTGGAGTCTTTTCAGCCGCTGGGGAGAAGTGTGGACTGGTCCTTCTCTCTGGAGTCTTTTCAGCCGCTGGGGAGAAGTGTGGACTGGTCCTTCTCTCTGGAGTCTTTTCAGCCGCTGGGGAGAAGTGTGGACTGGTCCTTCTCTCTGGAGTCTTTTCAGCCGCTGGGGAGAAGTGCGGACTGGTCCTTCTCCCTGGAGTCTTTTCAGCCGCTGGGGAGAAGTGCGGACTGACCCTTCTCCCTGGAGTCTTTTCAGCCGCTGGGGAGAAGTGTGGACTGGTCCTTCTCTCTGGAGTCTTTTCAGCCGCTGGGGAGAAGTGTGGACTGGTCCTTCTCTCTGGAGTCTTTTCAGCCGCTGGGGAGAAGTGTGGACTGACCCTTCTCCCTGGAGTCTTTTCAGCCGCTGGGGAGAAGTGTGGACTGGTCCTTCTCTCTGGAGTCTTTTCAGCCGCTGGGGAGAAGTGTGGACTGGTCCTTCTCCCTGGAGTCTTTTCAGCCGCTGGGGAGAAGTGTGGACAGGTCCTTCTCTCTGGAGTCTTTTCAGCCGCTGGGGAGAAGTGTGGACTGGTCCTTCTCTCTGGAGTCTTTTCAGCTGTTGGGGAGAAGTGTGGACTGGCCCTTCTCTCTGGAGTCTTTTCAGCCGCTGGGGAGAAGTGTGGACTGACCCTTCTCTCTGGAGTCTTTTCAGCCGCTGGGGAGAAGTGTGGACTGGTCCTTCTCTCTGGAGTCTTTTCAGCCGCTGGGGAGAAGTGTGGACTGGTCCTTCTCCCTGGAGTCTTTTCAGCCGCTGGGGAGAAGTGTGGACTGGTCCTTCTCTCTGGAGTCTTTTCAGCCGCTGGGGAGAAGTGTGGACTGGTCCTTCTCTCTGGAGTCTTTTCAGCCGCTGGGGAGAAGTGTGGACTGGTCCTTCTCTCTGGAGTCTTTTCAGCCGCTGGGGAGAAGTGTGGACTGGCCCTTCTCCCTGGAGTCTTTTCAGCCACTGGGGAGAAGTGTGGACAGGTCCTTCTCTCTGGAGTCTTTTCAGCCGCTGGGGAGAAGTGTGGACTGGTCCTTCTCTCTGGAGTCTTTTCAGCCGCTGGGGAGAAGTGTGGACTGGTCCTTCTCCCTGGAGTCTTTTCAGCCGCTGGGGAGAAGTGTGGACTGGTCCTTCTCTCTGGAGTCTTTTCAGCCGCTGGGGAGAAGTGTGGACTGGTCCTTCTCTCTGGAGTCTTTTCAGCCGCTGGGGAGAAGTGTGGACTGGTCCTTCTCCTGGAGTCTTTTCAGCCGCTGGGGAGAAGTGTGGACTGACCCTTCTCTCTGGAGTCTTTTCAGCCGCTGGGGAGAAGTGTGGACTGGTCCTTCTCTCTGGAGTCTTTTCAGCCGCTGGGGAGAAGTGTGGACTGGTCCTTCTCTCTGGAGTCTTTTCAGCCGCTGGGGAGAAGTGTGGACTGGTCCTTCTCTCTGGAGTCTTTTCAGCCGCTGGGGAGAAGTGTGGACTGGTCCTTCTCTCTGGTGTCTTTTCAGCCGCTGGGGAGAAGTGTGGACTGGTCCTTCTCTCTGGAGTCTTTTCAGCCGCTGGGGAGAAGTGTGGACTGGCCCTTCTCCCTGGAGTCTTTTCAGCCGCTGGGGAGAAGTGTGGACTGGTCCTTCTCCCTGGAGTATTTTCAGCCGCTGGGGAGAAGTGTGGACTGGTCCTTCTCCCTGGAGTCTTTTCAGCCGCTGGGGAGAAGTGTGGACTGGTCCTTCTCTCTGGAGTCTTTTCAGCCGCTGGGGAGAAGTGTGGACTGGTCCTTCTCTCTGGAGTCTTTTCAGCCGCTGGGGAGAAGTGTGGACTGGTCCTTCTCTCTGGAGTCTTTTCAGCCGCTGGGGAGAAGTGTGGACTGACCCTTCTCCCTGGAGTCTTTTCAGCCGCTGGGGAGAAGTGTGGACTGGTCCTTCTCTCTGGAGTCTTTTCAGCCGCTGGGGAGAAGTGCGGACTGGTCCTTCTCCCTGGAGTCTTTTCAGCCGCTGGGGAGAAGACAGGGTGGCTTCATCATGCTGTTGAGGATCTGGTGCACTGATCTTTGCTCTGGAGGAAGCTTTCTCCACCCTGGCCAACTGATGAGAAGGGAAAACGACACTCCCTTCTCCCCCTCAATCTTAATCTGCTGCTGGGAAGTGACCATCTCCTTCTCACCCTGGGCCTCCAGAACTGCCGCAGGTGTGGGGCCGCGGTCTTGGACCCTCTGTCCGGTTGTCAGCGCTTCAGCTGGAGAAGTTTCTGGTAACTCCACAGATGCCGCTGTTGGTGATGGGCAGAGCTCAGTGATGTGTGGCCCTGATGCCAGCTCTTCTGCTGGAGGCTCATCAGATGGTCCTTCCACACATCCCATAATTCTTTTCTCCCAAGGAAGACAGACATAATAGAACAATAGAATACAGCCACACCCCAAATGCCACAAACAGAGATCACACCGTAGTATGAGACAATATATATATACACAACATTCCGGTGTGGTTGTACGGTGAGTCCGATTAGTACAGATCAGACCGGGGTTCTCTGTCACCTGTACCCCTAATAGACAAGGGGTGACTTACACATAGGAGGTGCATGGGGAGCTGAAACAAGGGTTTCTGGTTCCACAGGCCCCTCGCCCAAAGGGACTCCAGTCACAGTAAGTATAAAGGGGGTGATGGGGCAATACAGTTACTCTCTCTGAACATACAACAGGACTAAAGCTGGACCCAAAACTAAGATGGCGCACCCTCAGCCACATGTACAAAACTGATTGCATGTCCAAAGATGTTGTCTGCATGTAGCAGAGTAACGCCAAGTCTCCAGAATACCGGGCTCTGTGCTGCTGTGTCTGAATAAACAGGACTGTGCAGTAGTGAAGACGTCGGCTCTGACTTACTTACCACATGCACACCACAAAATTTGTCGGCCTCTTTTCTGCCGCACAGTCCTGTTTATTCAGATGCAGCAGCAAAGAGGCCGACATTTAGTTGTGTGCACATGGCTGGGATAAGCCGCGTCAATGTCTGCTGCTCTATCTGAACAAGGAACAGGACTGTGCAGCACATTAAAGACTTTATCCAGACCTTCCCTAGTCACATGTACACAACTAAATATCAGCCTCTTCTGCTGTGCTGTCCTATGTCTTCACACTCAGCAGTAAAGAGACTGCCATTGTGTTGTGTGTATGTATCGTAGTAAGGCCGAGCCAATGTCTTCTTTGCTGCTATATCTGAAGACGCAGACAGGACTCTGCATGTGACTAAGTAAGGCCCGGGCTCACATCGCTGCTATATCTGAACAGGACTCTGCATGTGACTAAGTAAGGCCCGGGGCTCACATCACTGCTATATCTGAACAGGACTCTGCATGTGACTAAGTAAGGCCCGGGCTCACATCGCTGCTATATCTGAACAGGACTCTGCATGTGACTAAGTAAGGCCCGGGCTCACATCGCTGCTATATCTGAACAGGACTCTGCATGTGACTAAGTAAGGCCCGGGCTCACATCGCTGCTATATCTGAACAGGACTCTGCATGTGACTAAGTAAGGCCCGGGCTCACATCGCTGCTATATCTGAACAGGACTCTGCATGTGACTAAGTAAGGCCCGGGCTCACATCGCTGCTATATCTGAACAGGACTCTGCATGTGACTAAGTAAGGCCCGGGCTCACATCGCTGCTATATCTGAACAGGACTGTGCATGTGACTAAGTAAGGCCCGGGCTCACATCGCTGCTATATCTGAACAGGACTCTGCATGTGACTAAGTAAGGCCCCGGGCTCACATCGCTGCTATATCTGAACAGGACTCTGCATGTGACTAAGTAAGGCCCGGGCTCACATCGCTGCTATATCTGAACAGGACTCTGCATGTGACTAAGTAAGGCCCGGGCTCACATCGCTGCTATATCTGAACAGGACTCTGCATGTGACTAAGTAAGGCCCGGGCTCACATCGCTGCTATATCTGAACAGGACTCTGCATGTGACTAAGTAAGGCCCGGGCTCACATCGCTGCTATATCTGAACAGGACTCTGCATGTGACTAAGTAAGGCCCGGGCTCACATCGCTGCTATATCTGAACAGGACTCTGCATGTGACTAAGTAAGGCCCGGGCTCACATCGCTGCTATATCTGAACAGGACTCTGCATGTGACTAAGTAAGGCCCGGGCTCACATCGCTGCTATATCTGAACAGGACTCTGCATGTGACTAAGTAAGGCCCGGGCTCACATCGCTGCTATATCTGAACAGGACTCTGCATGTGACTAAGTAAGGCCCGGGCTCACATCGCTGCTATATCTGAACAGGACTCAGCATGTGACTAAGTAAGGCCCGGGCTCACATCGCTGCTATATCTGAAGACGCAGACAGGACTCTGCATGTGACTAAGTAAGGCCCGGGCTCACATCGCTGCTATATCTGAACAGGACTCTACATGTGACTAAGTAAGGCCCGGGCTCACATCGCTGCTATATCTGAACAGGACTCTGCATGTGAATGAGTAAGGCCCGGGCTCACATCGCTGCTGTATCTGAACAGGACTCTGCATGTGACTAAGTAAGGCCCGGGCTCACATCGCTGCTATATCTGAACAGGACTCTGCATGTGACTAAGTAAGGCCCGGGCTCACATCGCTGCTATATCTGAACAGGACTCTGCATGTGACTAAGTAAGGCCCGGGCTCACATCGCTGCTATATCTGAACAGGACTCTGCATGTGACTAAGTAAGGCCCGGGCTCACATCGCTGCTATATCTGAACAGGACTCTGCATGTGACTAAGTAAGGCCCGGGCTCACATCGCTGCTGCAAACAATGGAATTCTCTGCAGCTGCACAGTCCTGTTTCTTCATACACAGCAGCACAGAGTCTGGAATGTAGTTGTGTGTGTGGCTGAGTAAAGCCGTGACAACTTCTTCGCTGCTGCACAGTCCTGATTGTTCACAGACAGCAGCAAAGAGGTTGGTCCGGCTTTGAGCCCAGTACAATAAAAAACTGACAGATCCCTGTACTAACACAAAGTGATGTTGGTGCGGTGATCTCTCCCGTATTCTGACAGGAGGACTTCCACCTCCCTGACAGAATACACTGAGCACCACCAGCAACCATTGGCTGCTGGTTTTCCAAC
>NW_024404473.1:0-106236 GCF_905171775.1 Rana temporaria
AGACCTGACCGGAGAGGTGAGGAGGATTCTGGGAGGTCACATGACATCACTCTTATCTCTATTAATAATACAGACCTGACCGGAGAGGTGAGGAGGATTCTGGGAGGTCACATGACATCACTCTTATCTCTATTAATAATACACACACCTGACCGGAGAGGTGAGGAGGATTCTGGGAGGTCACATGACATCACTCTTATCTCTATTAATAATACACACACCTGACCGGAGAGGTGAGGAGGATTCTGGGAGGTCACATGACATCACTCTTATCTCTATTACTAATACACAGACCTGACCGGAGAGGTGAGGAGGATTCTGGGAGGACACATGACATCACTCTTATCTCTATTAATAATACAGACCTGACCGGAGAGGTGAGGAGGATTCTGGGAGGTCACATGACATCACTCTTATCTCTATTAATAATACACAGACCTGACCGTAGATGGGGAGGAGGAGCCGCGGGCGTAGATGGAAGGAGAAGCCGCGGGCGTAGATGGGAGGAGGAGCCCGCGGGTGAAAGCGGGAGGAGCCGAGGCAGGAGATGCGGTCGAAGGAGGAGCCGCGGGCGGGCGAAGGCTGGGAGGAGGAGCCGCGGGCGGAGGCTGGGAGGAGGAGCCAGATGGGGGGGAGGAGGAGCCGCGGGCGTAGATGGGGGGAGGAGCCGCGGGCGTAGATGGGGGGGGGAGCCGCGGGCGTAGATGGGGGGGGGGGAGGAGCCGCGGGCGTAGATGGGGGGGGGGAGGAGCCGCGGGCGTAGATGGGGAGGAGGAGCCGCGTGGGATAGATGGGGAGCCGCAGCCGCGGGGGTAGATGGGGAGGAGGAGCCGTGGGTGAAGGCAGGAGGAGGAGCCGCGGGCGAAAGCGGGAGGAGACGCGGGCGAAGGAGGAGCCGCGGGCGAGGCTGGGAAGAGGAGATGCGGGCGAAGGAGGAGCCGCGGGCGGGCGTAGATGGGGGGGGAGGGGGGGAGCCGCTGGCGTAGATGGGGGGGGGGGGGGGGTAGCTGCGGGGGTAGATGGGGAGGAGGAGCCGCGGGGGTAGATGGAGCCGTGGGTGAGGGCGGGAGGAGGAGCCGCGGGCGAAAGCGGGAGGAGACGCGGGCGAAGGAGGAGCCGCGGGCGAGGCTGGGAAGAGGAGATGCGGGCGAAGGAGGAGCCGCGGGCGGGCGTAGATGGGGGGGGAGGGGGGAGCCGCTGGCGTAGATGGGGGGGGGGGGGGGTAGCTGCGGGGGTAGATGGGGGGGAGGAGCCGCGGGGGTAGATGGAGCCGTGGGTGAGGGCGGGAGGAGGAGCCGCGGGCGAAAGCGGGAGGAGACGCGGGCGAAGGAGGAGCCATGGGCGGGCGAGGCTGGGAAGAGGAGACGCGGGCGAAGGAGGCGGCGCGGGCGGGCGAAGGCTGGGAGGAGGAGGCGCGGGCAGGCGAGGCTCGGAGGAGGAGCCGCGGGCGGAGGATGGGAGGAGGAGCCGTGGGCAGGCGAGGCTGGGAGGAGGAGCCGTGGGCGGGCGGAGGATGGGAGGAGGAGCCGTGGGCAGGCGAGGCTGGGAGGAGGAGCCGTGGGCGGGCGAAGGCTGGGAGGAGGAGCCGCGGGCGGGCGGAGGATGGGAGGAGGAGCCGTGGGCGGGCGGAGGATGGGAGGAGGAGCCGCGGTTGGAGGCTGGGAGGAGGAGTGTCCACATAAGTCGGGAGATTCATCTGGAGGAGCCGGCAATGACTGACCTATTTCCATGCAGAACCTATGAAAGGAATTTCAGGGACTTTAGACCCGGGATGGGGACCAATGCTGATCCTTCACGGCTTGAAGTAGAAACCCCTAAAAGGAACGGGGACCCCCAAGACGGGTGTCACTGCGTGGCTTGCAGATCCCTAGGGTTTGTGGGAAGACATAACAGTAGAGTGAGTGAGGAACTTGTATTGCGCTACACATGCGCACTGAATCGCCTCAAGGCGCTTGTTTCCATCCGTCCTTCACAAGGGGCGGGTCTTTAGTTTTTTCCGGAAGGCCGATGGTTTTCTTCCATGCGGATGTCCGTGGGTAGAACGTTCCGTAGCCGGGGTCCTTGGGCTGCAAATCTTCGTTCTCCCTTCGATTTGTAGCGGGACTCGGGGATGTGGAGGTTTTGGTTGGTTGATCGGAGAAACGCGATTGGGGGTGTGATGTTTTATTTTCTCGCACAAGTATTGAGGAGCGTTTCCTTGTGTGCACATGTGGGTGAGGGGGAGGGTCTTGAATGGGATCCGATCCTTCACAGTTAGCCAATGGAGTGTCCCCAGAGACGGGGTGATGGATTCCCAGGTTTTTTCCCCGTTACCAGTCTGGCTGCCGTGTTCTGGACGACTTGTAGGTGTGAAATCTGGTATTTCGGGAGTCTGTGTAGAGGGGGAGTCCTGTGTAGAGGGAGTCCTGTGTAGAGGGAGTCCCGTGTAGAGGGGGGAGTCCTGTGTAGAGGGGGGGAGTCCTGTGTAGAGGGGGAGTCCCGTGTAGAGGGGGGAGTCCTGTGTAGAGGGAGAGTCCTGTGTAGAGGGAGTCCCGTGTAGAGGGGGAGTCCTGTGTAGAGGGGGAGTCCTGTGTAGAGGGGGAGTCCCGTGTAGAGGGGGGAGTCCTGTGTAGAGGGGGAGGCCTGTGTAGAGGGGGAGTCCGTGTAGAGGGGGGAGTCCTGTGTAGAGGGAGAGTCCTGTGTAGAGGGAGTCCCGTGTAGAGGGGGAGTCCTGTGTAGAGGGGGAGTCCTGTGTAGAGGGGGAGTCCTGTGTAGAGGGGGAGTCCTGTGTAGAGGGGGAGTCCTGTGTAGAGGGGGAGTCCTGTGTAGAGGGGGAGTCCTGTGTAGAGAGGGAGTCCTGTGTAGAGGGGGGAGTCCTGTGTAGAGGGGGAGTCCTGTGTAGAGGGGGGAGTCCCGTGTAGAGGGGGAGTCCCGTGTAGAGGGGGGAGTCCTGTGTAGAGGGGGGAGTCCTGTGTAGAGGGGGGAGTCCTGTGTAGAGGGGGGAGTCCTGTGTAGAGGGGGGGAGTCCTGTGTAGAGGGGGAGTCCTGTGTAGAGGGGGAGTCCTGTGTAGAGGGGGGAGTCCTGTGTAGAGGGGGGAGTCCTGTGTAGAGGGGGAGTCCCGTGTAGAGGGGGGAGTCCTGTGTAGAGGGGGGAGTCCTGTGTAGAGGGAGTCCCGTGTAGAGGGGGAGTCCTGTGTAGAGGGGGAGTCCTGTGTAGAGGGGGAGTCCCGTGTAGAGGGGGGAGTCCTGTGTAGAGGGGGAGTCCTGTGTAGAGGGGGAGTCCCGTGTAGAGGGGGGAGTCCTGTGTAGAGGGAGAGTCCTGTGTAGAGGGAGTCCCGTGTAGAGGGGGAGTCCTGTGTAGAGGGGGAGTCCTGTGTAGAGGGGGAGTCCTGTGTAGAGGGGGAGTCCTGTGTAGAGGGGGAGTCCTGTGTAGAGGGGGAGTCCTGTGTAGAGGGGGAGTCCTGTGTAGAGAGGGAGTCCTGTGTAGAGGGGGGAGTCCTGTGTAGAGGGGGAGTCCTGTGTAGAGGGGGGAGTCCCGTGTAGAGGGGGAGTCCCGTGTAGAGGGGGGAGTCCTGTGTAGAGGGGGAGTCCTGTGTAGAGGGGGGAGTCCTGTGTAGAGGGGGGAGTCCTGTGTAGAGGGGGGAGTCCTGTGTAGAGGGGGAGTCCTGTGTAGAGGGGGAGTCCTGTGTAGAGGGGGGAGTCCTGTGTAGAGGGGGGAGTCCTGTGTAGAGGGGGGGGTCCTGTGTAGAGGGGGGAGTCCTGTGTAGAGGGGGGAGTCCTGTGTAGAGGGGGGAGTCCTGTGTAGAGGGGGGAGTCCTGTGTAGAGGGGGGAGTCCTGTGTAGAGGGGGGAGTCCTGTGTAGAGGGGGGAGTCCTGTGTAGAGGGGGGAGTCCTGTGTAGAGGGGGGAGTCCTGTGTAGCGGGGGTCCCGTGTAGAGGGAGCGCTGTGTAGGGGGGGTCCCGTGTAGAGGGGGGGTCCCGTGTAGAGGGGGGGTCCCGTGTAGGGGGGGTCCCGTGTAGGGGGGGTCCCGTGTAGGGGGGGGTCCCGTGTAGGGGGGGTCCCGTGTAGGGGGAGTCTGTGTAGTCGAGTCGGGGAATTGACGATTGTTCCCACCACTAGCACTGTGTCCTCTTCTGGGATGAAGAGGAGGAGTCTACGTAGCAGGCGGGGGAGATCCGCTGACTACTGATCCTATTTGTGCGTCCATCGTCATGCCGCAGTCAGACGGCTCCGAGGGTTTTGACTTTGGTTCTTGGGGGGATGGTCTGTCCAAGGATGGGGGAGGAGTCCATGAAGTCTTGGCTTTTGTCTTTCGGTTTGCGTGGAGGAGAAGTTCTGTTTTGGATCCATTGAGTTTGAGGGAGCTCTCCGTCATCCAATCATCGATCAATGCCAGGGAGCTCTCAGTCATCCAATCATCGATCAATGCCAGGGAGCTCTGTCATCCAATCATCGATCAATGCCAGGGAGCTCTCAGTCATCCAATCATCGATCAATGCCAGGGAGCTCTCAGTCATCCAATCATCGATCAATGCCAGGGAGCTCTCCGTCATCCAATCATCGATCAATGCCAGGGAGCTCTCAGTCATCCAATCATCGATCAATGCCAAGGAGCTCTCAGTCATCCAATCATCGATCAATGCCAGGGAGCTCTCCGTCATCCAATCATCGATCAATGCCAGGGAGCTCTCAGTCATCCAATCATCGATCAATGCCAGGGAGCTCTCAGTCATCCAATCATCGATCAATGCCAGGGAGCTCTCCGTCATCCAATCATCGATCAATGCCAGGGAGCTCTCCGTCATCCAATCATCGATCAATGCCAGGGAGCTCTCCGTCATCCAATCATCGATCAATGCCAGGGAGCTCTCAGTCATCCAATCATCGATCAATGCCAGGGAGCTCTCCGTCATCCAATCATCGATCAATGCCAGGGAGCTCTCTGTCATCCAATCATCGATCAATGCCAGGGAGCTCTCAGTCATCCAATCATCGATCAATGCCAGGGAGCTCTCTGTCATCCAATCATCGATCAATGCCAGGGAGCTCTCCGTCATCCAATCATCGATCAATGCCAGGGAGCTCTCAGTCATCCAATCATCGATCAATGCCAGGGAGCTCTCAGTCATCCAATCATCGATCAATGCCAGGGAGCTCTCAGTCATCCAATCATCGATCAATGCCAGGGAGCTCTCAGTCATCCAATCATCGATCAATGCCAGGGAGCTCTCAGTCATCCAATCATCGATCAATGCCAAGGAGCTCTCAGTCATCCAATCATCGATCAATGCCAGGGAGCTCTCAGTCATCCAATCATCGATCAATGCCAGGGAGCTCTCAGTCATCCAATCATCGATCAATGCCAGGGAGCTCTCCGTCATCCAATCATCGATCAATGCCAGGGAGCCCTCTGTCATCCAATCATCGATCAATGCCAGGGAGCTCTCAGTCATCCAATCGTCGATCAATGCCAGGGAGCTCTCAGTCATCCAATCGTCGATCAATGCCAGGGAGCTCTCAGTCATCCAATCATCGATCAATGCCAGGGAGCTCTCAGTCATCCAATCATCGATCAATGCCAGGGAGCTCTCAGTCATCCAATCATCGATCAATGCCAGGGAGGTCTCAGTCATCCAATCATCGATCAATGCCAGGGAGCTCTGTCATCCAATCATCGATCAATGCCAGGGAGCTCTCAGTCATCCAATCATCGATCAATGCCAGGGAGCTCTCAGTCATCCAATCATCGATCAATGCCAGGGAGCTCTCCGTCATCCAATCATCGATCAATGCCAGGGAGCTCTCAGTCATCCAATCATCGATCAATGCCAGGGAGCTCTCAGTCATCCAATCATCGATCAATGCCAGGGAGCTCTCAGTCATCCAATCATCCATCAATGCCAGGGAGCTCTCAGTCATCCAATCGTCGATCAATGCCAGGGAGCTCTCCGTCATCCAATCATCGATCAATGCCAGGGAGCTCTGTCATCCAATCATCGATCAATGCCAGGGAGCTCTCAGTCATCCAATCATCGATCAATGCCAGGGAGCTCTCCGTCATCCAATCATCGATCAATGTCAGTGTAGGAGTGGTGCAGAGATTCTGTTTGCTGATGATTATGAGGAGTGGGCGGAGGTAGATGTTGAAAAGCACGGGTGACGGGGGCGATCCTTGAGGGACTCCGCAAGAAATGGTGCGCGTCTCCGAGATGAAGCCTCCGCGTTTCACTGTCTGGGATCGATTCTCCAGGAAGGATGTGATCCAGGGTAGATCCCGAGTCTGTGACTCCGCCTACTTCTGTGAGACGATTGAGCAGTGTGGAAAGCTGCACTGAGGTCCAGGAGACACGATTCTCCGGCTTCGAGGGCGCCATCCCTTACTTTGAGAAGTGCCGTTTCTGTCCCGTGGCCTGGCCGGAAACCCGATTGTAGCGGCTCCATGAAGGATGTGATCCAGGGTAGATCCCGAGTCTGTGACTCCGCCTACTTCTGTGAGACGATTGAGCAGTGTGGAAAGCTGCACTGAGGTCCAGGAGACACGATTCTCCGGCTTCGAGGGCGCCATCCCTTACTTTGAGAAGGGCCGTTTCTGTCCCGTGGCCTGGCCGGAAACCCGATTGTAGCGGCTCCAGGAGTCCGAAGGGAGTTGTACTGCCGCTTTCTCCAGGATGTTGGAGACGGTGTTCCCGGTCTGCGGTAGTTCGGGTCTTGGGGGTCTTGGAGGTCTTTGGGGTTGAGTTTTCTTTAGGAGGGGTTTGATTATGCCTTGCTTGAGGGAGATCGGAAAACAATCCCTTCTTTGAACGATTGGTTTATGAGATGTGTTATGGGGGGGGGGGGGGTGATGTTCTCTCTCAGGGACTTCTGATGATGTTTTTGGTGATCGGGACCAGCGAGAAATTGTAGAATATTTGTATTGATTTCCTCTTCTTGCTTTGTGATGTTTGTTGTGTGGGGGTTTTTTTTTTCTGTTGAATTATTTCCCGAATGTTTTTGATCTTGTTGATAATTCATTACAGAATTCTTGAGTGGTTTTCTGGCGGCTCTAGGCAGGCTGGGTTCATAGTCTGAGCGACTAATTTGAAAGGTTCATGAGGTCGGTTTAGGGCTTTTGAGATGGTGGGGGAGGAGAATGAACCCTAACTTGTACCCCTGGGAGATGACATTCTGATAGACACCCCCACTTGAGAGCGCCCCATCACTGCGAGGGGGACTTGGTACCAAGTGTTTGCAATGAAACTGGGGGCCAGATTTGGGCTTGGAAACGAAGATTTGGGGGGGGGGGAACCTTTCATAGACCTTTGTCACCCTATGACGAGTGTCTTACTCTTATCACTGGGGTCCTACTAATGAAGGAGAGATCTTCCACTCCAGGCGTTATCTGTTGGAGGGGGCCTTCCACACAATACCGGGAGTGGGGGGTTATATGGGGGGTCTGCTAGGGTCTAGTCACCTGAAGGCGGGAGCATAGAACTCTTCTAAAGCCTCGTACACACGATGAGTTTTCCCAACGGAAAGAGCTTTTGGTTGGGAATCCCGGCCGTGTGTATGTTCCTCGTAGTTTTTCCGACGGGAAAACTGCCCAAAAACCGCCGGACAAAAAAGGAGAACCACGACGGAAAAAACGGTGAACTTTTGCCCGGCGTTTTTTGGGGAAAACTGCGATGGCGCATACACACGACCGGGATTCCAGGACAAAGCTGCGTCGCCGTTTTCCTGTCGGAAATCCCGTCCGTGTGTACAAAGGACTGTGCCTGGGGGGTGTGAAGCACTTCAGTGTTCATAAATTCATTTTATTTTGTAGGATTATATCGTTGTGAAGAAGCCCGGCGGACGCACAACCATCAGCAACAGACTTCAGGTGGTGGAAGGATTCTGTCGGAAGCAGAACAGCGTATTCGTTCCTCCGCCTCATTCCTCGCCATCTGAGAGGAGCGAAGAGAAGATCCTGAAACTGACCAATAAGATCACTGAGCTGCTGACAGGAGAGGTGAGGAGGATTCTGGGACATTATCCAGTAACAGACAAGGGGTGTGTCTGGATGGTGACTGTATCATTGTGTGTGTCAGGTTCCTATAAGGTGTCAGGATGTCACTGTCTATTTCTCCATGGAGGAGTGGGAGTATTTAGAAGGACACAAGGATCTCTACAAGGACGTCATGATGGACAATCAGCCGCCCCTCACATCACCGGGTAAGAGAGAAGCAGAACTGTCACTTTGTTTTCACTCTTCTACACCATTTATATACTGCCAATAGTTTACAGTATAAAGGAAGACCTTGCAGTTCCAATACAGTTCAATACAAGAGGGCTAGATGGGCCCTGCCCCTGAGAGCTCACAATCTAATAGGGAGGAGCATGTGATACAAAAGGAAATAACTGTGGGGGACTGATGAAGGTAAATTGTTGGGTGGAGGTGGGAAAGGTTTCCTAACCCTAAGGAATCACCTAAAGATGGACAGAAGGAGCCAGATGGATAGGGGGGAGAGTTCCAGAGGATAGGAGAGGTTCTGGAGAAGTCCTGGAGGTGAGCATTGGAGGAGGTGACAAAAGACATAGAGAGCAGGAGGTTCTGGAAAAAGCGGAGAACAACAATTGGCTATTAGGAGATGAGGTTGGTGATGTAGCCGGCGGTAGCGTTGTTGATGGCTTTGTAGGTGGTTGTTATTAGAGGGATTGGCAGAGAGGGGTGGAGGACACTGACTGGAGCCCGGTGGTGGGATTGGCAGAGAGGGATGGAGGTCAGTGGAGGGATTGGTAGAGAGGGGTGGAGGACACTATATGTAGACCAGTGGAGGACACTGAATGTAGACCAGTGGAGGGATTGGCAGAGAGGGGTGGAGGACACTGAATGGAGGGATTGGTAGAGAGGGGTGGAGGACACTGAATGGAGGTCAGTGGAGGGATTGGTAGAGAGAGATGGAGGACACTGAATGGAGGTCAGTGGAGGGATTGGTAGAGAGGGGTGGAGGACACTGAATGGAGGTCAGTGGAGGGATTGGTAGAGAGGGGTGGAGGACACTGAATGGAGACCAGTGGAGGGATTGGTAGAGAGGGGTGGAGGACACTGAATGGAGGCCAGTGGAGGGATTGGTAGAAAGGGGTGGAGGACACTGAATGGAGGTCAGTGGAGGGATTGGTAGAGAGGGGTGGAGGACACTGAATGGAGGTCAGTGGAGGGATTGGTAGAGAGGGGTGGAGGACACTGAATGGAGGTCAGTGGAGGGATTGGTAGAGAGGGGTGGAGGACACTGAATGAAGGTCAGTGGAGGGATTGGTAGAGAGGGGTGGAGGACACTGAATGGAGGTCAGTGGAGGGATTGGTAGAGAGGGTGGAGGACACTGAATGGAGGTCAGTGGAGGGATTGGTAGAGAGGGGTGGAGGACACTGAATGAAGGTCAGTGGAGGGATTGGTAGAGAGGGGTGGAGGACACTGAATGGAGGTCAGTGGAGGGATTGGTAGAGAGGGGTGGAGGACACTGAATGGAGGTCAGTGGAGGGATTGGTAGAGAGGGGTGGAGGACACTGAATGGAGGTCAGTGGAGGGATTGGTAGAGAGGGGTGGAGGACACTGAATGAAGGTCAGTGGAGGGATTGGTAGAGAGGGGTGGAGGACACTGAATGGAGGTCAGTGGAGGGATTGGTAGAGAGGGGTGGAGGACACTGAATGGAGGTCAGTGGAGGGATTGGTAGAGAGGGGTGGAGGACACTGAATGGAGACCAGTGGAGGGATTGGTAGAGAGGGGTGGAGGACACTGAATGGAGGTCAGTGGAGGGATTGGTAGAGAGGGGTGGAGGACACTGAATGGAGACCAGTGGAGGGATTGGTAGAGAGGGGTGGAGGACACTGAATGGAGACAGTGGAGGATTGGTAGAGAGGGATGGAGACAGTGGAGGATTGGTAGAGAGGGATGGAGGTCAGTAATGAGATGGGTCGAAGGTTCTTATTCCGTCTTCTCCTTGTATATAAATGAGTGTTGAGGATCTTGTGCCCATTACAGAACACGGGGTACTTTGTGACTAAGGTTATGCTGCCACCACCGGGCAAGGAACAAACAAAGGCAGGATTCCATGCCCAGGCACAACCCTTTCGGCCTCGTGTCCCTAGGTGATGACTGCATATGTTTCTCTGAAGGTTTTCTTTATCTTGGGCTTTAGTTCCGTATTTTTTGGCCTCTGTTGAACATGGGGGGGGGGGGGGGGGATCTTCATCCAGATAGGTTGTCAGCCATGAGGGACCCGTAACTGGACTCCATGCAGGAGAGGGACGGCCTGTAATGTTGGCACTGGATCCTGCAAGCATCGTACTCTGGATGACCTCGCTGGAAGAGTGCTTTACAGGTCCAGGGCAGCGATCTCTTCAGGGTAAGTTTTTGAGTCACAAGTGGGGGTGCTCTCCCTACCCCCTCCCCCCTTTTTTTTTATAAGGGGGGGGGTGTTGTAGGAACATCCTCTGGAGGAGGAAGCTGTTAAGGAACAGGAATCCTCTGTAGACAAGAGGAGGAGTCTCATGCCGCGTACACACCATCATTTTTCGGCATGTAGAAAAAACATTTTTTCCCAACTTGATCATTAAACGGCGTTGCCCGCACACCATCGTTTTTAAAAAATGCTCTAGCAAAGCGCGGTGACGTACGACGCACTATAAAGGGGAGGTTCCATGCGGATGGCGCCACCCTTGGGGCTGCTTTAGCTGATTCCGTGTTAGTAAAAGACGATTTGCGCTTTTCTGTCTGTTACAGCGTGATGAATGTGCGATCTCCATTATGAACGCTAGTTTTACCAGAACGAGCGCTCCCGTCTCATAACTTGCTTCTGAGCATGCGCGGGTTTAAAACGTCATTTTAGCCCACACACCATTATTTTTTACAACCCGAAAAAACGACATCGTTTAAAACGTTGTTAAAAAATGCAGCATGCTCCAATTTATTTATTTTTGTCGCTTTTCAGAATCCGAAAAATGATAAGAAACCCACACAATCGTTTTAAATGACGTTTTTTAAAAACGTTGTTTTTTTTCATGCCGAAAAATGATGGTGTGTACGCGGCCTCAGGATTCGGGACCCTCATACAGAAGACCATAGTGGCCAAAGATTCATCTTCTGGAAGGTGGTGAGATTTGGGTCCTGGCAATCGCCTAAACATCCCAAATCTGTTCCAGTGCCGCCGCCGTACGTACAGGAAGTGATGTGAGACAGCAAACCAGGCGGTGGAGGAGGAGTCCTACAAGAAATGTGGGCTCTCCAGCTTCTACCTGACCGCCATTTTCTCCTTGAATAGGACCCTGACAGTCCCGGTGAATGAAGTCTCGGTCTTGCCCTCCTGAAGACTTCTATCTCTGGTTGGAGCAGTGGGCGTTTTCTGAGCCCTTTCAGAAAAGTGTATTCTTCGTTCCAGAGACTCGGACTGAGAGTGTCTTGCCATTTGGCACTTCCAGAGACTCGGACCGAGGGTATCTTGCCATTTGGCACTTCCAGAGACTCGGACCGAGGGTATCTTGCCATTTAGCACTTCCAGAGACTCGGACCGAGGGTATCTTGCCATTTGGCACTTCCAGAGACTCAGACCGAGGGTATCTTGCCATTTGGCACTTCCAGAGACTCGGACCGACGGTGTCTTGCCATTTGGCACTTCCAGAGACTCGGACCGAGGGTATCTTGCCATTTGGCACTTCCAGAGACTCGGACCGAGGGTATCTTGCCATTTGGCACTTCCAGAGACTCGGACCGAGGGTATCTTGCCATTTGGCACTTCCAGAGACTCGGACTGAGGGTATCTTGCCATTTGGCACTTCCAGAGATTAGGACCGAGGGTATCTTGCCATTTGGCACTTCCTGGACAGCCTTGGGTCTCTCAGTGGAAAACTTGACGTTCCCATTGGACATGGTGTCCACATGAAATGGATCCTATGGCTTCAATGTTCGTCAGTGGAACTTTTCTGCAATAAGAAACTCCAGAGGCTGCCCTTTGAGGGTGAATGCTTGTTTGCACCACCCTTGGATGGCAAGTCCCAGTTCCAATAGAAGTGGTGGACCCCCCAAGTCCTTCAAGTCTGGAGGCTAATCCTCTTGACAGTGAAGGGGAACCCTTACTTGTGCAGTTGGAGGGGGATGTATATTTGCCTTCATGTGCCATCTAGACTCAGAAAGTCATAGATTGGTTCTGCAGCGTGGTGTCCAGAGGCTACAGGCTGGAGGTTTACTGCCCCCCCCCCCCACGCTTTATTAGCACAAAGGCATCTTTGAATCCACAAAAAAAGACTGTTGTATTTGCGGTTCTGGAAAGGATACTTGTCCCAAGGGGTTATCACTCCTGTGGCGGCAGAGAAGAAATTTCGACTTCTATTCCAACTTGATTATGGTTCCTAAACCAAGTGTCCTCCCTGTTCTGGACATCAAGGGTCTCAAGTCCCTAAAGATACAGAAATTCAAGATGAAGTCTAGCTGGTCATTACCGTGGCTCACAGGATCTTGGAGTTGGTCATGATGGTGCAGCCTCACCAGCGGTTTACGTGGTTCACCGTGGAATATCCACCACTACCTGTTTGCTGTGTTGCTGTTTGGCCTTTCGACTCCGAGTGTCTAACATGTGATGGCTTTGATTTTGGGGTTGTTGAGAACCGGGGGGGGGGGTATCGGCTTTCTTAAGGAGCAATGAGTTGAGAAGCTGACCTCAAATGTCCAGCAGACAGCGCAGGTCCTGGAAAGGTTCAGAAGTTGTCTTTAGTCCTCAATGGTGCACGGCTGAAGGTAAGGGTCTGTTTCGGGGTGCTGGCGACGATGATAGTCTCCTTATGATATAGCCCCATATGTTTATTTCAGGGCTCTTCAACCAAAGATCCTGTTGGTTTGGGACAAGTATCATTCGTCCTTGGATCAGCCAATTCATCCGACTCCCAAGACCACGCGGGCTCTGGAAAGGTGAAGTTCCAGGTAGATGATGGATGCCAGGAGATCCTTCCAATGAATTTGTTGAAGGATTCGGCCCTGTTTTAGCTGGGAAGGTGTTTGGAGAAGCCCTTGGTACAGGGAATGTGGTTGTCCAAGGAGCAGAAGTTGCTGATCAAAATTCTGGTGATTTTTTGGCTGGTTCTTTTGTTCTGTCTGCCTTCAGCACCATCGGGATGCAGTCAGAAAATGCCATGGTAGTGACATCATTACTATCAATGAGGGACAAGAAGTTGAAGACCTTGTCATTAGCAGAACTTACCATTGCTGTTCACTTTTCTGGAGTAGAAAATTGTCCGGCGGACTTTCTCTGGGAGAATAGGTCCTACGGGGTCCGGAGGTGGATCTCTTCCTGTTTGTGTCCTGAACCCGGGATGTTCCTGATCTATGCCTTTCCTACACTTCAGCTTCTTCCTTACCTGTTGTGCGGGATAAAGGTGGAGGACATCCCGGGATTCTGATCACACCTGCTTGGCCAGGAAGACTGTGGTATGGCAATATTGTAGATCTCTTGGCAGACAAGCCTTGGAATCTTCCAGATTTTTCCAGTTTCTGTTTTTTAGCATTGCAGATGAAGACCAGTCCTGAGGGATAGAGGGGTTATCCCTACAGGGGGGGCAGGAAGGTGTACCACCATATATAGAGAAGGCTTATTTAGTACATTTTGTCTTTTCTCCAGTATGGTGTGGAGATTTCTCCGGCTTTAAGTACCATTGATCATGGCCTTGGCCATTCTGTTTCAAAGACCCATCGTGTCTCATTCCTTGGTTCGGATTGTTCCACCTGTGTGCCTCCCGGGACCTTATCTTGGTCCTGTCTGTTTTTCAGACTTTTTGTCTTTTGAATTTCTCCAAGATCCACTTTTTGCTCCTTTGTGGGCAAGGTTGTCTTTTTAGTGGCCATTACCGTGGCTCACAGGATCTTGAGTTGGCTGTACCTTCCTCCAAGGAACCTTCCCTGGTTCTTCACTAGGATAAGGTGGTGTTGAGACCTCGATTTCCCCCCCCCCCCCCCTTCTGACCTAAGGTGGTTTCTTCATTCCACCTGAATCGGGACATTTTGTTGCCACCCTTTTGTCCTCATCTTAAGCATCCTTTACTTTTTGAATATTGGTCGAGTTGTCTTCGTTTATCTGAATTCTACAGATTCGTTTCGACATCTGATTCCTCAAGGACGTTTGTAAGGATCGGGCGGATTTCTCCACTCATTCCTCAGGCCTGTGGCATCCAGAGCAGGCTTCCTCCTTTCCTGATGAAGGACCATTTCCCCAGGAGAGTCGCTGCTTCCTGCATTATTGGGCAAAGCTCTGGTTGAAGGTTGTAGGGCGACTATCTGGTCTTCTCTTCACATTTTACTAAATTCTCCCAAGTAGATGTCCACCTTTTGGGTGGAAGGTCTTGCAGGTGGCTGGTAATAAGGGGTTCCCTTATTCTGTTTTTGGCCGTGTTGCCCATTCTTTTATCTTCCATGTTTTAGGACATCCCAAGTAGTCACATGTATGGATTCCTCTGTGTCCTGTGATTTCTCCATTAAGAAATTTAGAGTTACCTGTAAAAATCCCTTTCTTGGAATATATCACAAGACACGGAGATCCCTCCACTCTTCTCTGTTCCTCATTGCTTGCTGGGAGGGCTTATACCTGGGCGGTGTCCATTCACCTGAAGGTGGCAGCATAACCCAGGTAGTCATGAATATCTATATCTGCTGTATCCTGAGATACTCCAAGTAAAATCCTCATTTTCTGATTGTATGATTGTCAGTTCCAAAGACTGAACTCCTAGTTAGGACTAGAGAACCTTCTAGATGAGTCTAATCCCACATCTACAGATCATGGTGGTCTTCTGCCAGCAAAGGGTTCCGTACTTCTGTCATGAAGGTCTTAGAATCATTGTATATTTAAAAGTGATGGGAGGAAAAATACAGAATAGTCGTTCTGTTTTCTTAATATATAAGGTTTTATTTTATCTTTTTATTGTTTTTTTTGTAAAGATCTATGTTTGTCTTGATGTTTCCTGAAAATGAACCCCAATAACTGAGTACATTTTGTTTCTGTCAGATGGCTGTGAGAACCAACCTGATTCTGGAGATCGTTACTTCCCCATGGTGACATCAGACACTGAAACAGACGATAGTATGGTTATTGATGAGGGGCCGGAGAGTATAGATCCATATGAAGACGGCCCAGGGCCACAGGGCATAGATCCATATGAAGACGGCCCAGGGCCACAGGGCATACATCCATATGAAGAAGGCCCAGGGCCACAGGGCATACATCCATATGAAGAAGGCCCAGGGCCACAGGGCATACATCCATATGAAGACACAGGGCCACAGGATATCAACTCCTATGAAGACACAGGGCCACAGGATATCGACTCCTATGAAGACATGGGGCTTGAAATCATATATCCTTATCATGGAGACATGGAGCCCGAAGGCTTAGACCCGTATGAAGGAGATACAGGGCCGAAGGGCATTGACCCGTATGAAGGAGATACAGGGTCGGAGGCCATAGACCTGTATGAAGGAGATACAGGGCCGAAGGGCATTGACCCGTATAAAAGAGGACCAGGAATGGAGCGCATAGACCCGTATGAAGGACATACGGGGCCAAAGGGCAAAGACCCGTGTAAAGTAGCCACAACTACGAGCTCAATGAAAGGTTTTCCAATCCGAATTAAACAGGAGCCCGTGTCCGATGAAGACGACGGCGTTGCCGGTAAGAACTTTTCAAACCAAATTGCATACAGTTGTGTTCGCATTAAGGAAGAACCCCAGATGTATGTAGAAGTGAAAATTCCCAGTGAGGGCGAAGACCGAACCCCACAGGCATATTGCCACATTAAGGTGGAGACTGTACCAGCTGAGGAAGCGGATCCACCCACCCCCATCATTTCTACCCCCGGTGATCAGGGACATTCCACAGCCGCCCACATCAAGGAGGAGCCAGTAGCTTTTCGCAATGTGTCGGACGTTTCTCAGCAGGCCAATCCTACACCTGAGCAACCCTCAAAGGGCGCGGCGCAGACCACATCCTATAAAGTAGAGACAAGGGACAAGGCGCCAGAGAAGGCTTCTGACAATTCCTCGTTGTATAGCGTCCGGCAGAAGGAAGATTCCATGGAGATCCTCTACCATTGTCCCAGCTGCTTTAAAGGATTCTCCAGTAACTTGGACCTTGCCCGCCACCAAGTCATCCACACCGTGAGTAAGCTCTTTATCTGTTCCTTGTGTGGTAAGAGCTTCACCGAGATGTCCTTCCTGGTCAAACACCAAGTCATCCACACCGACCTCAAGCTGTGCGTCTGTCCCGTGTGTGGGGGGTGTTTCTACAGCGAGACCTCCCTGGCCAAGCACCAGAAAACACATTCGTTGCCTTTGTTCTGCTCTACGTGTGGGAAATGTTTCTTTAATAAGACGGAGCTGGCCATGCATGAGAGGAAACACTCGGGGGAAAGGCCCTTTGGGTGCCACGTCTGCGGCAAACATTTCATAGCAAAGTCCGTTCTCAACAAACACATGATGATCCACGGCCCGACGGATATAGCAAAATGATTGGTCCATTTCACATTGTCCCCCATCCACTTGTATCACGTTTTATTTATTAAAGGTTTTTCCACAGCTCCCTTGTGTGTGTATGGAAATCTGACGAGGGCCCCGCATGTGGCAAGCCAGGAGCCGAAAGAGTGGATGTAACCCCCACAGAGTATAAGATTTCCTGTCATCTGTGCCCCGAGTTATTCCAGCTCTGAGCAATCCTCTTTTATTGTTCAGTGAGAGGAAAACCTTAGTCCGTTCTTCCCCCTTGCTGTGAGTGACGGGTGATTTACATATCTCATGTATGGAAATCTGACGAGGGCCCCGCATGTGGCAAGCCAGGAGCCGAAATATTTACCCTTAGAGTGGATGTACACCCCCACAGAGTATAAGATTTCCTATCATCTGTGCCCCGTCTTGCCACACAGAGTTAATCCAGCTCTGAGCAATCCTCTTTTATTGTTCAGTGAGAGGAAAACCTTAGTCCCTTCTTCCCCCTTGCTGTGAGTGACGGGTGATTTACATATCTCATACACTAGCCTGGAGACAGGCATTCATTTTTCACTTCCCACCCCTTTTCTGAAGTCATGTGGTTACTTTTCTGGATTTTGATTGGATGTTAGTGATCATCGCAGAAGTCAGTGTAAGTAATACACAGGACAAAATGCATGTTGACAAGGGGAGTGTAGAGGAGGGCGGGGAGTCTACCGACATCACGACTCCACCCACCGAGCTCCAGACATCACGACTCCACCCACAGAATCTGCAGTCTACAGACAGAGGGGAGACATGTGACAGGTAAGGACACATGGAGGAGGCGTCTATATCCTTATAGATCAGCACTATGGCAGGATGAGAGGGCTTTACATCCACTTGGGTGGGGGGGGGGGGTCTCAAACTGGCGGGAGTCATGCTTGTAACTGTCGGCCTTGCAATGCCTCATGGGACTTGTAGTTCTGCAACAGTTGGAGAGCCACCAATTGACCCCTAAAGAAGACCGTATGATCCTATTGGACGTCACGCCTGCAGTGATGGTTTGGGAGGGGGGAAGGTATTCGGACGGCCCGTGTGGTCATGTTCACTAATGGAACGGAGGCGGGAGAATCACGAGAGTGTCTCTCACCCGATTGGCTGGAGATGGAGAAGTAACCCCTTCAAAGGTTGGCTCACGGCCCAGGAGGTGGGTCTCCAACCACGAGATCGACTCCCCGATTCCACCCCCCCCCCCCCCCCCATAAAGGGCCATGATGAGTACGCTGCTGGAAACGCATGTATTCCTCCGCGCCCCTCCTCTCCCGCTCGGTGTGTTCCTCCGCGCCCCTCCTCTCCCGCTCGGTGTGTTCCTCCGCGCCCCTCCTCTCCCGCTCGGTGTGTTCCTCCGCGCCCCTCCTCTCCCGCTCGGTGTGTTCCTCCGCGCCCCTCCTCTCCCGCTCGGTGTGTTCCTCCGCGCCCCTCCTCTCCCGCTCGGTGTGTTCCTCCGCGCCCCTCCTCTCCCGCTCGGTGTGTTCCTCCGCGCCCCTCCTCTCCCGCTCGGTGTGTTCCTCCGCGCCCCTCCCCTCCCGCTCGGTGTGTTCCTCCGCGCCCCTCCTCTCCCGCTCGGTGTGTTCCTCCGCGCCCCTCCTCTCCCGCTCGGTGTGTTCCTCCGCGCCCCTCCTCTCCCGCTCGGTGTGTTCCTCCGCGCCCCTCCTCTCCCGCTCGGTGTGTTCCTCCGCGCCCCTCCTCTCCCGCTCGGTGTGTTCCTCCGCGCCCCTCCTCTCCCGCTCGGTGTGTTCCTCCGCGCCCCTCCCCTCCCGCTCGGTGTGTTCCTCCGCGCCCCTCCTCTCCCGCTCGGTGTGTTCCTCCGCGCCCCTCCTCTCCCGCTCGGTGTGTTCCTCCGCGCCCCTCCTCTCCCGCTCGGTGTGTTCCTCCGCGCCCCTCCTCTCCCGCTCGGTGTGTTCCTCCGCGCCCCTCCTCTCCCGCTCGGTGTGTTCCTCCGCGCCCCTCCTCTCCCGCTCGGTGTGTTCCTCCGCGCCCCTCCTCTCCCGCTCGGTGTGTTCCTCCGCGCCCCTCCTCTCCCGCTCGGTGTGTTCCTCCGCGCCCCTCCTCTCCCGCTCGGTGTGTTCCTCCGCGCCCCTCCTCTCCCGCTCGGTGTGTTCCTCCGCGCCCCTCCCCTCCCGCTCGGTGTGTTCCTCCGCGCCCCTCCCCTCCCGCTCGGTGTGTTCCTCCGCGCCCCTCCCCTCCCGCTCGGTGTGTTCCTCCGCGCCCCTCCCCTCCCGCTCGGTGTGTTCCTCCGCGCCCCTCCTCTCCCGCTCGGTGTGTTCCTCCGCGCCCCTCCTCTCCCGCTCGGTGTGTTCCTCCGCGCCCCTCCTCTCCCGCTCGGTGTGTTCCTCCGCGCCCCTCCTCTCCCGCTCGGTGTGTTCCTCCGCGCCCCTCCTCTCCCGCTCGGTGTGTTCCTCCGCGCCCCTCCTCTCCCGCTCGGTGTGTTCCTCCGCGCCCCTCCCGATCGGTGTATTCCTCGGCGCCCCTCCTCTCCCGATCGGTGGGTGCCTGTGGTTAGGAGATGTTTGGGAAAGAGTCCGCCTGGCCCAAAGTGTAGCACGGCTCTGTCCATACTGCTGGTCTAAGATGGAATGGAGAGGAAAACACACAACACCTCCCTCCCATTATATCTCTATAATGTGGGGGGAGGGGATTTGTAGTGCGGCAGAGCTGATTACACTACTTGGGGCTTCAATGCAGCAAAGACACAGGAAGTTAGGAGATCAGTGGGTTTCTGGCAGGATCACAACTGATCTACACCGTTTTCTCCATGGGTAGTGAGAATCACTGATAAATGTAGACAGACCCGCCCACGAGGGGAAGAAGCAAAACCCCCTAATGGGGGCGGGGCCCTGCATACCCAATGTCACATCGGGACCTGCCTCTGTGTTCCAATGGGATGCGCGGCACACGCGGAGTACAATGTGTGGACCTCGCCTACTTACCTCTCTGATACACAATTCCCGGATGTGCGCTCAGCAGTGCTTATTACCACCGTTCATCTCACTTGGGGGTCCCTTTCAAATATTGACTGCTTGAGAACCTCGAATACATCGACGCGTTTCAGGAGAAAGGCTCCTCCCCCTTCTGGGCGTCTGAGTCCAGAGGTTAGGAATGTCAGCGCACCCTAGTGGCAGCGAGCCTTAGGTGCTCCTAACCACACATCCAGGGAGGTGAAGATCTGCAAGTCTATACAGAGGGGGAGGTACCGATCGTCTCCCCTGCAGATTGTTACATAGAAATGAAGGGTCTATAATTCCTCTCATAGGTGATAGAGACAGAATACCAACCAAAACTCCAGAGAGGTCACATGATACAAATGGAGGAAAATAAGTATTTGACCCCCTTAGTAGTTGGGGGAGGTTCCTTAGTAGTTGGGGGAGGTTCCTTGTTGGGAAGCACAGAGGTCAGACGTTTCTTGTAGTTGGGGGAGGTCCCTTAGTAGTTGGGGGAGGTCCCTTAGTAGTTGGGGGAGGTCCCTTAGTAGTTGGGGGAGGTCCCTTAGTAGTTGGGGGAGGTTCCTTGGTAGTTAGGGGGAGGTTCCTTGGTAGTTGGGGGAGGTTCCTTGGTAGTTGGGGGAAGTTCCTTAGTAGTTGGGGGAGGGTCCTTGTTGGGAAGCACAGAGGTCAGACGTTTCTTGTAGTTGGTGATCAGGTCTCCACACATCTCAGGAGGGATTTTCTCTTCTTTACAGATCTTCTCTCAATCCTCGAAGTTTCAGCTCCTCCTCCATACATTTTCTATGGGATTAAGGTCTGGAGACCGGCTAGGCCACTCCATCACCTTCATGTGCTTCTTCTTGAGCCCCTTTGTTCTGTCTGAGGGAAGGTTCTCCTCCGAGATCTTACAATACGTGGCCCCGCCCATTGGCCCCTCAATGCGGCAATGTCGGCCTGGACCTTTATCAGAGGAACCCCCCAAATCCTCATGTCCCCCCCCCCCCGTGTGACTGTAGGGATGGAGTTCTTAGGGTCATAGTCACCATTCTTCCTCCTCCTCAGGAAGACACAAGTACAGAACGTCTGAAGTCTCAAATGAACATCTAAATGATTCAGAGAAGATCGGGAGAAAGTTCTGAGGTCAGAGAAGATTGGGAGAAAGTTGTGAGGTCAGAGAAGATCGGGAGGAAGTTGTGAGGTCAGAGAAGATCGGGAGGAAGTTGTGAGGTCAGAGAAGATCGGGGGAAAGTTGTGAGGTCAGAGAAGATCGGGGGGAAAGTTGTGAGGTCAGAGAAGATCGGGGGGAAAGTTGTGAGGTCAGAGAAGATCGGGAGGAAGTTGTGAGGTCAGAGAAGATCGGGAGGAAGTTGTGAGGTCAGAGAAGATCGGGGGAAAGTTGTGAGGTCAGAGAAGATCGGGGGAAAGTTGTGAGGTCAGAGAAGATCGGGGGAAAGTTGTGAGGTCAGAGAAGATCGGGAGAAAGTTGTGAGGTCAGAGAAGATCGGGAGGAAGTTGTGAGGTCAGAGAAGATCGGGAGAAAGTTGTGAGGTCAGAGAAGATCGGGGGAAAGTTGTGAGGTCAGAGAAGATCGGGGGAAAGTTGTGAGGTCAGAGAAGATCGGGGGAAAGTTGTGAGGTCAGAGAAGATCGGGGGAAAGTTGTGAGGTCAGAGAAGATCGGGAGAAAGTTGTGAGGTCAGAGAAGATCGGGAGGAAGTTGTGAGGTCAGAGAAGATCGGGAGAAAGTTGTGAGGTCGGAGAAGATCGGGAGAAAGTTGTGAGGTCGGAGAAGATCGGGAGAAAGTTGTGAGGTCGGAGAAGATCGGGAGAAAGTTGTGAGGTCGGAGAAGATCGGGAGAAAGTTGTGAGGTCGGAGAAGATCGGGAGAAAGTTGTGAGGTCGGAGAAGATCGGGAGAAAGTTGTGAGGTCGGAGAAGATCGGGAGGAAGTTGTGAGGTCGGAGAAGATCGGGAGAAAGTTGTGAGGTCGGAGAAGATCGGGAGAAAGTTGTGAGGTCGGAGAAGATCGGGAGAAAGTTGTGAGGTCGGAGAAGATCGGGAGAAAGTTGTGAGGTCGGAGAAGATCGGGAGGAAGTTGTGAGGTCGGAGAAGATCGGGAGGAAGTTGTGAGGTCGGAGAAGATCGGGAGGAAGTTGTGAGGTCGGAGAAGATCGGGAGGAAGTTGTGAGGTCGGAGAAGATCGGGAGGAAGTTGTGAGGTCGGAGAAGATCGGGGGAAAGTTCTGAGGTCGGAGAAGATCGGGAGGAAGTTGTGAGGTCGGAGAAGATCGGGAGAAAGTTGTGAGGTCGGAGAAGATCGGGAGAAAGTTGTGAGGTCGGAGAAGATCGGGAGAAAGTTGTGAGGTCGGAGAAGATCGGGAGAAAGTTGTGAGGTCGGAGAAGATCGGGAGAAAGTTGTGAGGTCGGAGAAGATCGGGAGAAAGTTGTGAGGTCGGAGAAGATCGGGAGAAAGTTGTGAGGTCGGAGAAGATCGGGAGAAAGTTGTGAGGTCGGAGAAGATCGGGAGAAAGTTGTGAGGTCAGAGAAGATCGGGGGGAAAGTTGTGAGGTCAGAGAAGATCGGGGGAAAGTTGTGAGGTCAGAGAAGATCGGGGGAAAGTTGTGAGGTCAGAGAAGATCGGGGGAAAGTTCTGAGGTCACATGAGACCGAAATTCATCTCTTTGGCATCAACTCGACCCTACAGTCACACGGGGGGGGGGGAGGGGGAAACATGAGGATTTGGGGGGTTCCTCTGATAAAGGTCCAGGCCGACTTTGCCGCATTGAGGGGCCAATGGGCGGGGCCACGGATTGTAAGATCTTGGAGGAGAAACTCCTTCCCTCAGACAGAACACTGAAGATGGGTGGGGGACGGGTCTTCCAGCATCACAATGACCCAAAACATATCGCCAAGGCAACAAAGGAGGGGCTCAAGAAGAAGAACATGAAGGTGATGGAGTGGCCTAGCCGGTCTCCAGACCTTAATCCCATAGAAAATGTATGGAGGAGGAGCTGAAACTTCGAGGATTTAGAGAAGATCTGAAAAGAAGAGTTGCTTCCCAACAAGGAACCTCCCCCAACTACTAAGGAACCTCCCCCCAACTACTAAGGAACCTCCCCCCAACTACTAAGGAACCTCCCCCCAACTACTAAGGGGGTCAAATACTTATTTTCCTCCATGTATAACATTTGTATCATGTGATCTCTCTGGAGTTTTGGTTGATTTTCTGTCTCCTATGAGAGGAATTACAGACCCTTCATTTCTATGTAACGATCTGCAGGGGAGACGATCGATATTCCCCCTCCCCCCCTCTGTAGAGCGGCTTGCACTATTCCTGCTGCAGAGTTCAGTTTCCTCTCCGGGGACCCGGGGCCACACCCCCAGAGGCTTCTCCAATAACAAGAAAGAAATACAGAGCCGAGGTGATAAAACAACGTTACATTTATTAGACTAGAATCAGGCGTGCAAAAAACTCCAATCCACAATGTAGTATCTGACTGTCCATAAAACATGGCTGCCGTCACAGAGGTCCTCCCCTCCCTTCCTCACATGAGATCTGAGACTGTCCATAAAACATGGCTGCCGTCACCGAGGTCCTCCCTTCCTCACATGAGATCTGAGACTGTCCATAAAACATGGCTGCCGTCACCGAGGTCCTCCCCTCCCTTCCTCACATGAGATCTGACTGTCCATAAAACATGGCTGCCGTCACACCGAGGTCCTCCCCTCCCCCTCATGAGATCTGAGACTGTCCATAAAACATGGCTGCCGTCACAGAGGTCCTCCCCTCCCTTCCTCACATGAGATCTGAGACTGTCCATAAAACATGGCTGCCGTCACCGAGGTCCTCCCTTCCTCACATGAGATCTGAGACTGTCCATAAAACATGGCTGCCGTCACCGAGGTCCTCCCCTCCCTTCCTCACATGAGATCTGAGACTGTCCATAAAACATGGCTGCCGTCACCGAGGTCCTCCCCTCCCCCTCCCTTCCTCACATGAGATCTGAGACTGTCCATAAAACATGGCTGCCGTCACACCGAGGTCCTCCCCTCCCCCTCATGAGATCTGAGACTGTCCATAAAACATGGCTGCCGTCACACCGAGGTCCTCCCCTCTCCCTCCTTCACATGAGATCTGAGACTGTCCATAAAACATGGCTGCCGTCACAGAGATCCTCCCCTCCCTTCTTCACATGAGATCTGAGACTGTCCATAAAACATGGCTGCCGTCACACCGAGGTCCTCCCCTCCCCCTCCCTTCTTCACATGAGATCTGAGACTGTCCATAAAACATGGCTGCCGTCACCGAGGTCCTCCCCTCCCCCTCCCTTCTTCACAAGAGATCTGAGACTGTCCATAAAACATGGCTGCCGTCACCGAGGTCCTTCCCTCCCCCTCCCTTCTTCACATGAGATCTGAGACTGTCCATAAAACATGGCTGCCGTCACACCGAGGTCCTCCCCTCCCCCTCCCTTCTTCACATGAGATCTGAGACTGTCCATAAAACATGGCTGCCGTCACCGAGGTCCTCCCCTCCCCCTCCCTTCTTCATACGAGATCTGAGACTGTCCATAAAACATGGCTGCCGTCACCGAGGTCCTCCCCTCCCCCTCCCTTCTTCACATGAGATCCGAGACTTACCATAAAACATGGCTGCCGTCACCGAGGTCCTCCCCTCCCCCTCCCTTCTTCATACGAGATCTGAGACTGTCCATAAAACATGGCTGCCGTCACAGAGATCCTCCCCTCCCCCTCCCTTCTTCACATGAGATCCGAGACTGTCCATAAAACATGGCTGCCGTCACACCGAGGTCCTCCCCTCCCTCACATGAGATCTGAGACTGTCCATAAAACATGGCTGCCGTCACACCGAGGTCCTCCCCTCCCCCTCCCTCACATGAGATCTGAGACTGTCCATAAAACATGGCTGCCGTCACACCGAGGTCCTCCCCTCCCCCTCCTTCACATGAGATCTGAGACTGTCCATAAAACATGGCTGCCGTCACACCGAGGTCCTCTCCTCCCCTCCCCCTCCCTCACATGAGATCTGAGACTGTCCATAAAACATGGCTGCCGTCACACCGAGGTCCTCCCCTCCCCCTCCTCACATGAGATCTGAGACTGTCCATAAAACATGGCTGCCGTCACACCGAGGTCCTCCCCTCCCTTCCTCACATGAGATCTGAGACTGTCCATAAAACATGGCTGCCGTCACCGAGGTCCTCCCCTCCCCCTCCCATGAGATCTGAGACTGTCCATAAAACATGGCTGCCATCACACCGAGGTCCTCCCCTCCCCCTCTCACACGAGATCTGAGACTGTCCATAAAACATGGCTGCCGTCACACCGAGGTCCTCCCCTCCCCCTCACAAGAGATCTGAGACTGTCCATAAAACATGGCTGCCATCACACCGAGGTCCTCCCCTCCCCCTCCCTTCTTCACATGAGATCTGAGACTGTCCATAAAACATGGCTGCCGTCACACCAAGGTCCTCCCCTCCCCCGTCACATGAGATCTGAGACTGTCCATAAAACATGGCTGCCGTCACACCGAGGTCCTCCCCTCCCCCTCCCTTCTTCACATGAGATCTGAGACTGTCCATAAAACATGGCTGCCGTCACACCGAGGTCCTCCCCTCCCCCTCCCTTGAGATCTGAGACTGTCCATAAAACATGGCTGCCATCACACCGAGGTCCTCCCCTCCCCCTCTCACACGAGATCTGAGACTGTCCATAAAACATGGCTGCCGTCACACCGAGGTCCTCCCCTCCCCCTCACAAGAGATCTGAGACTGTCCATAAAACATGGCTGCCATCACACCGAGGTCCTCCCCTCCCCCTCCCTTCTTCACATGAGATCTGAGACTGTCCATAAAACATGGCTGCCGTCACACCAAGGTCCTCCCCTCCCCCGTCACATGAGATCTGAGACTGTCCATAAAACATGGCTGCCGTCACACCGAGGTCCTCCCCTCCCCCTCCCTTCTTCACATGAGATCTGAGACTGTCCATAAAACATGGCTGCCGTCACACCGAGGTCCTCCCCTCCCCCTCCCTTCTTCACATGAGATCTGAGACTGTCCATAAAACATGGCTGCCGTCACACCGAGGTCCTCCCCTCCCCCTCCCTTGAGATCTGAGACTGTCCATAAAACATGGCTGCCGTCACACCGAGGTCCTCCCCTCCCCCTCCCTTCTTCACATGAGATCTGAGACTGTCCATAAAACATGGCTGCCGTCACACCGAGGTCCTCCCCTCCCCCTCCCTTCCTCACATGAGATCTGAGACTGTCCATAAAACATGGCTGCCGTCACACCGAGGTCCTCCCCTCCCTTCTTCACATGAGATCTGAGACTGTCCATAAAACATGGCTGCCGTCACACCGAGGTCCTCCCCTCCCTTCTTCACATGAGATCTGAGACTGTCCATAAAACATGGCTGCCATCACACGGAGGTCCTCCCCTCCCTTCGGGTGGGACTGGGAAGCGAGGGGAACCTCTGGTGGAACTGGGAAGCGAGGGAAACCTCGGGTGGGACTGGGAAGCGAGGGAAACCTCGGGTGGAACTGGGAAGCGAGGGGAACCTCGGGTGGAACTGGGAAGCGAGGGGAACCTCGGGTGGAACTGGGAAGCGAGGGAAACCTCGGGTGGGACTGGGAAGCGAGGGGAACCTCGGGTGGGACTGGGAAGAGAGGGAAACCTCGGGTGGGACTGGGAAGCGAGGGAAACCTCGGGTGGGACTGGGAAGCGAGGGAAACCTCGGGTGGAACTGGGAAGCGAGGGAAACCTCGGGTGGGACTGGGAAGCGAGGGAAACCTCTGGTGGGACTGGGAAGCGAGGGAAACCTCGGGTGGGACTGGGAAGCGAGGGAAACCTCGAGTGGAACTGGGAAGCGTGGGAAACCTCGGGTGGAACTGGGAAGCGTGGGAAACCTCTGGTGGAACTGGGAAGCGAGGGAAACCTCGGGTGGGACTGGGAAGCGAGGGAAACCTCGGGTGGGACTTGGAAGCGAGGGAAACCTCGGGTGGGACTGGGAAGCGAGGGAAACCTCGGGTGGGACTGGGAAGCGAGGGAAACCTCGGGTGGGACTGGGAAGCGAGGGAAACCTCGGGTGGGACTGGGAAGCGAGGGAAACCTCGAGTGGAACTGGGAAGTGTGGGAAACCTCTGGTGGAACTGGAAAGCGAGGGAAACCTTCTGGTGGAACTGGGAAGCGAGGAAAACCTTCTGGTGGGACTGGGAAGCGAGGGAAACCTTCTGGTGGGACTGGGAAGCGAGGGAAACCTTCTGGTGGGACTGGGAAGCGAGGGAAACCTTCTGGTGGGACTGGGAAGCGAGGGAAACCTTCTGGTTGAACTGGGAAGCGTGGGAAACCTTCTGGTTGAATTTGGAAGCGTGGGAAACCTCTGGTGGAACTGGGAAGCGAGGGAAACCTCTGGTGGAACTGGGAAGCGAGGGAAACCTCTGGTGGAACTGGGAAGCGAGGGAAACCTCTGGTGGAACTGGGAAGCGAGGGAAACCTCTGGTGGAACTGGGAAGCGAGGGAAACCTCTGGTGGAACTGGGAAGCGAGGGAAACCTTCTGGCGGGACTGGGAAGGGAGGGAAACCTTCTGGCGGGACTGGGAAGCGAGGGAAACCTTCTGGTTGAACTGGGAAGCGAGGGAAACCTTCTGGTGGAACTGGGAAGCGTGGGAAACCTTCTGGTGGAACTGGGAAGCGAGGGAAACCTTCTGGTGGAACTGGGAAGCGAGGGAAACCTCTGGTGGAACTGGGAAGCGAGGGAAACCTCTGGTGGAACTGGGAAGCGTGGGAAACCTCGGGTGGAACTGGGAAGCGAGGGAAACCTTCTGGCGGGACTGGGAAGCGAGGGAAACCTTCTGGTGGGACTGGGAAGCGAGGGAAACCTTCTGGCGGGACTGGGAAGCGAGGGAAACCTTCTGGCGGAACTGGGAAGCGAGGGAAACCTTCTGGTTGAACAGGGAAGCGAGGGAAACCTTCTGGTGGGACTGGGAAGCGAGGGAAACCTCTGGTGGAACTGGGAAGCGAGGGAAACCTCTGGTGGAACTGGGAAGCGAGGGAAACCTCTGGTGTCAGACATGGTGGGATATTAAGCGGGGAGACCTTTTGGTGTCAGACACAGTGATACTGTGAGTGAGGAACCTTCCAGTGTTGGGCCCAGTGGGAATCATAAGTGAGGGAACCTTCTGGCACCAGTAAATGAGGGAACCTCTGTGTCAGACATGGTGGGACTTGTGAGGGAACTTTCAGGTGGGACTAGTAAGTGAGGGAATGTTCTGGCCCTGGAGATGGCGTGACTTGTAAAGAAAGATCTAATGCTAGACACTGTGCCTTGTAACTGAGGGAACATTCTGCAGGACACTGTGGGGGAGATTTACTAAACCTGGAGCACTAAGAATCTGGTGCAGCTGTGCATGGCAGCCAATCAGCTTCTAACCTCATCTTGTTTAATGAAGCCTTGACAACAAAACCTGGAAGCTGATTGGCTCCCATGCACAGCTGCACCAGATTCTGAGTGCTCCAGTTTTAGTAAATCTCCTCCAGTGAGGGAGTCTTCTAATGCCAGACATGGTGGGACTTTTATTGTGACTTAATAGCAAGACGTCCCGTCTGTACATCTCAGGAAACTCAGTCTCGTGTTGGGTTCACATTTGAAGGAGAGGACCTCCGTGGATTGGGATCTCTGGTGTTGGATATAATGAACATCATTAGAGATCTCGTTTGTACATCTCCTCAGGAAGTCTTGTGTTGGGTTCACATTTTGCAGCCGAGGACCTCCGTGGATTGGGATCTCTGGTGTTGGATATGATGTGGCTTGTGAGGGACCCTTCTGGTGTTGGATATGATGGACGTCATTAGAGAGATCCCGTTTTGTACATCTCCTCAGGAAGTCTTGTGTTGGGTTCACATTTGCAGAGGAGGACCTCTGTGGATTGGGATCTCTGGTGTTGGATATGGTGGACATTATTAGAGATCCCGTTTGTACATCTTCTCAGGAAGTCTCGTGTTGGGTTCACATTTGAAGGAGAGGATCTCAATGGATTGGGATCTCTGGTGTTGGATATGGTGGACATTATTAGAGATCCCGTTTGTACATCTTCTCAGGAAGTCTCGTGTTGGGTTCACATTTGAAGGAGAGGATCTCAATGGATTGGGATCTCTGGTGTTGGATATGGTGGACATTATTAGAGATCCCGTTTGTACATCTTCTCAGGAAGTCTCGTGTTGGGTTCACATTTGAAGGAGAGGATCTCAATGGATTGGGATCTCTGGTGTTGGATATGATGGACATCATTAGAGATCCCGTTTTGTACATCTTCTCAGGAAGTCTCATGTTGGGTTCACATTTGAAGGAGAGGATCTCAATGGATTGGGATCTCTGGTGTTGGATATGATGGACATTATTAGAGATCCCGTTTGTACATCTTCTCAGGAAGTCTCGTGTTGGGTTCACATTTGAAGGAGAGGATCTCAATGGATTGGGATCTCTGGTGTTGGATATGATGGACGTCATTAGAGAGATCCCGTTTGTACATCTTCTCAGGAAGTCTCGTGTTGGGTTCACATTTGAAGGAGAGGATCTCAATGGATTGGGATCTCTGGTGTTGGATATGATGGACATTATTAGAGATCCCGTTTGTACATCTTCTCAGGAAGTCTCGTGTTGGGTTCACATTTGAAGGAGAGGATCTCAATGGATTGGGATCTCTGGTGTTGGATATGGTGGACATTAGAGATCCCGTTTGTACATCTTCTCAGGAAGTCTCGTGTTGGGTCACATTTGAAGGAGAGGATCTCAATGGATTGGGATCTCTGGTGTTGGATATGATGGACGTCATTAGAGAGATCCCGTTTTGTACATCTTCTCAGGAAGTCTCGTGTTGGGTTCACATTTGAAGGAGAGGATCTCAGTAGAGTCAGTCAGGACTCTCCATTGGCAGATTTCTGTGGTCATTCAGAGAGCGAACCTTCGGAGTGGATCCTCTGATGTCGGGTTAGGTGGGATCGATAGGTAAAGTGTTTGCCACATTCGGCACAAAGGAAAGGTTTTTCTCCGGTGTGGATCCTCTTGTGGATCATCAGGTAAGTATGTCGGCTGAAGGATTTGCTGCACTCAGGACAAGTGAAGGGTTTCTCCCCGGTGTGAATGCGTTGGTGGCGGAGGAGATCAGACTTCTTGCTGAAACGTTTCCCGCACTCTGAGCAGGCGAACGGTCGGCCTCCGGTGTGCGTTCTGCTGTGTGCCGCCAGCGCCGTCCTCTGGCTGAAGCACTTGCCGCACTCGGAGCAGACAAAGGGGCGCTCTCCAGTATGAACTCGTTGGTGGATGCCGAGGTAGGTATGACGGCTGAAGCATTTTCCGCACTCTGAACAGGCAAAGGGTTTCTCCCCGGTGTGAATGCGCTGGTGGCGGACCAGGTCAGATTTGGTGATAAAGCATTTGCCGCATTCAGTGCAGACAAAGTGTTTCTCCTCGGTGTGGATGCGGAGGTGCTTACGCAGTTCGTATTTCAGCACAAAACTTTTGCCGCACTCCGAACAGGGATACGGCTTCACACCAGTGTGGAGGGTCATGTGCTTGTTGAGATCTCGCTTCTGTGCGAAGCATTTCCCGCACTCGGTGCAAGCGAACGGTTTCTCCCCGGTATGAATCCGGCGGTGGGAAATGAGCGTAGAGTACTGAGTGAAATATTTGCCGCACTCCGAACACGAGAAGGTTTTCTCCCCGGTGTGCACGCGCCGATGGATGACCAAGTGCGAATGTCGGCTGAATCGTTTCCCGCACTCGGAACATATGAAGGGTTTCTCTCCGGTGTGAATCTTCTCGTGACGCGACACGTCCGATTTCTTGCGGAAACATTTGCCACATTCGTTGCAGGAGAAGGGCTTCTCCCCGGTGTGGACCCGGACGTGGCGCTGAAGCTGCATTTCCCGTGAGAAGACTTTCCCACACTCGGAGCAGGTGAAGGATTTCTCCGCCGTGTGGATCCTCTGATGGCGGCTGAGGTGCGAGTCGCGGCTGAAACATTTCCCACACTGCCGGCAGGAGAACGGCTTCTCGCCACTGTGGATTTTTTCATGGCGGAGGACGTCGGATTTTTTGCTGAAACATTTTCCACATTCGTAGCACATGAAGGGTTTCTCCCCGCTGTGAATTCTCTGGTGACGGCTCAGGTCTGACTTACTGCTGAAGGTTTTCCCGCACATGGAGCATGAAAACTGCTTCCTGGGGAGGTGGCTGCGCTGGTGCTGGGCCAGTGCTAGCGGCATTGTGAAGTGTTTGTCACACTTTGGACAGGGGTGGTCTCTCATTACCCTGGGGGGTTCCTCCCCTGGGTGGGGGTCCGTGTCGGTGAGATTCTCTTCCTCCTCTGACACAGATTCCTCCTTAATGATAACTGGAAAGAAGTCCAGAGCTGCCGCGCTGTTCTCATTGGAGGGAACGTGTGACTCCGCCTTGCAGGGAGAAGGTTCAGAGTCTGTGTCACTGAGGCTCTCCTCCCTGCTGGAAGCCGACTCCTCCTCCTTTATAAGAGGCTTCTTGTGATTGGTGGAAACATCAACATCTGCATTGGTTGTGTTTCCCTTTCCATCAATGAAAGTCAATGCCGGCTGCTTCATATCTTCGGGGGAGCAGCCATCAGCCGGGGTGCCCCCTTCTGGTGATGACCACTCCTCTTTTATATCCGGATCACATGGTGGATGTTCTCCAGACATGGCGGGATGATCGCTCCTCTCCTCCTTCATGCAGCCAACGATCGATCCTTCCCGTTTATAATCCATCACAGGAAACCTGGCGGCTGCGCTCCTCCTTCTACCCAGAGGGAAATCTGAAAACAGAGAGATGGAGGATGAGGGGCACAGCCATGTGGAGGAGAAGAGACACACCCACGGGGAGGGACACACCCAGGAGGAGAAGAGACACACCCATGGGGAGGGACACACCCAGGAGGAGGAGGAGAAGTGACACACCCACGGAGAGGGACACACCCAGGAGGAGGAGAAGAGACACACCCACGGGGAGGGACACACCCAGGAGGAGGAGAAGAGACACACCCACGGGGAGGGACACACCCAGGAGGAGGAGGAGGAGGAGAAGTGACACACCCACGGAGAGGGACACACCCAGGAGGAGGGGAGACACACCCACGGAGAGGGACACACCCAGGAGGAGGAGAAGAGACACACCCACGGGGAGGGACACACCCAGGAGGAGAAGAGACACACCCAGGAGGAGGAGGAGGAGAAGAGACACACCCATGGAGAGGGACACACCCAGGAGGAGGAGGAGAAGAGACACACCCACGGGGAGGGACACCCAGGAGGAGGAGGAGAAGAGACACACCCAGGAGGAGGAGGGGCACAGCCAGGTGGAGAAGAGACACACCCACGGGGAGGGACACACCCAGGAGAAGGAGAAGAGACACACCCACAGGGAGGGACACACCCAGGAGGAGGGACACACCCAGGAGGAAGAGGAGGGACACACCCAGGGGGAGGGGCACACCAAGGAAGAAGAGGATGGGCACACCCAGGAGGAGGAGAAGAGACACACCCAGAAGGAATGGGGGGAACCTAGGAGAAGAGGCACACCCAGAAGGGAGGGGCACACCCAGGAGGAGAAGAGACACACCCAGAAGGAATGGGGGGAACCTAGGAGAAGAGGCACACCCAGAAGGGAGGGGCACACCCAGGAGGAGGAGAAAAGACAGGCCCAGAAGGGAGGGGCACGCCCAGGAGGAGAAGACACACATTCAGAAGGGATGGGCACACCCAGGAGGAGAAAAGACACACCCAGAAGGGATGGGCACACCCAGGAGGAGAAAAGACACACCCAGAAGGGAGGGGCACACCCAGGAGGGAGGAGAAGAGACACACCCAGGAGGGAGGGGCACACCAAGGAAGAAGAGGGACACACCCAGGAGGAGGAGAAGAGACACGTCCAGGGGGAGGAGCACACCCAGAAAGAGGAGGAGGGACACATCCAGGAGGAGGGACACACCCAGGAGGAGGGAGGAGGAGAAGAGACACACCCAGGAAGAGGAGGAGAGACACACCCAGGAAGAAAAACAAACCGGGGGGGGCACATCCGGGGGGGGGGGGGCTCACCCAGGAAGAGGAGGGAAACATACAGGAAGAGGAAAAGGGACACACACAGTGGGGAGGGGCACACTGAGGAGGAGGGACACACCCAGGAGGAGGAAGGAGAAGGAGACACACCCAGGGAGATGGGCACACCGAGGAAGAAGAGGAGGGACACACCCAGAAGGAGGGACACACCCAGGAGAAGAGACACACCCAGTGGGAGGGGCAAACTGAGGAAGATGAACCCACCCAGAGGGAGGGACACACCCAGGGGAGAGGGGCACACCGAAGAGGAGGAGGGACACACCCAGGAGCAGAAGGAGAAGAGACACCCAGGAGGAGGAAAAGAGACACTCAGGGGAGGGGCACAGCCGAGGAGAAGGAGGAAAACACCCAAGAGGGACACACCCAAAAGGAGAAGAGACCCACCCAGGAGGAGGAGGGACACACACCCAGGAGGAGGGACAAACCCAGGAAGAGGGACACACCCAGGAAGAGGAGGAGAAGAAGAAGAGACACACCCAGGGAAAGGGGACACACCCAGGAGGAGGAGGGACAAAACTAGGGGAGGAGGAGGACACCCAGGAGCAGAAGGAGAAGAGACACTCGGGGGAGGGGCACAGCCGAGGAGAAGGAGGAAAACACCCAAGAGGGACACACCCAAAAGGAGGAGAAGAGACCCACCCAGGAGGAGGAGGGACACACACCAAGGAGGAGGAGGGACAAACCTAGAGGGAGGGACAAACCCAGGAGGAGGAGAAGAGACACACCCAGGGGGAGGGAAACACATAGGAAGAGGGACACACCCAGGAGGAGGAGGAGAGACACACCCAGGAGGAGGAGGAGGAAAAGAGACACCCAGGGGGAGGGAAACACATAGGAAGAGGGACACACCCATGAGGAGGAGGAGAGACACACCCATGAGGAGGAGGAGAGACACACCCAGGAGGAGGAGGAGGGAGACACACCCAGGAGGAGGAGGAGGGAGACACACCCAGGAGGAGGAGGAGGGAGACACACCCAGGAGGAGGAGGAGGGAGACACACCCAGGAGGAGGAGGAGGGACACACACCCAGGAGGAGGGACACACACCCAGGAGGAGGAGGAGGGACACACACCCAGGAGGAGGAGGAGGGACACACACCCAGGAGGAGGAGGAGGAGGGACACACACCCAGGAGGAGGAGGAGGAGGGACACACACCCAGGAGGAGGAGGAGGAGGGACACACACCCAGGAGGAGGAGGGACACACACCCAGGAGGAGGAGGGACACACACCCAGGAGGAGGAGGGACACACACCCAGGAGGAGGAGGAGGGACACACACCCAGGGGGAGGAGGAGGGACACACCCCCAGAAGGAGGAGGAGGGACACACCCAGGAAGAGGAAGAAGAGGGACACACCCAGGAGAGACACACCCGTGGGAGGGAAACACATAGGAAGAGGGACACACCCAGGAGGAGGAAGAGAGACACACCCAGGAGGAGGAGGGACAAACCCAGGAGGAGGAGAGGAGACATACCGAGGAGGAGGGGGAGAGACACACCCAGGAGGAGGAGGAGGAGGGGAGACACACCCAGGAGGAGGAGGGGAGACACACCCAGGAGGAGGAGGGGGGAGACACACCCAGGAGGAGGAGGGGGGAGACACACCCAGGAGGAGGAGGGGGGAGACACACCCAGGAGGAGGAGGGGGGGAGACACACCCAGGAGGAGGAGGGGGGGAGACACACCCAGGAGGAGGAGGGGGGGAGACACACCCAGGAGGAGGAGGGGGAGACACACCCAGGAGGAGGAGGGGGGGAGACACACCCAGGAGGAGGAGGGGGGAGACACACCCAGGAGGAGGAGGGGGGAGACACACCCAGGAGGAGGGGGAGAGACACACCCAGGAGGAGGGGGAGAGACACACCCAGGAGGAGGGGGGGAAGAGGCACACCCAGGAGGAGGAGGAGAGACACACCCAGGAGGAGGAGGAGAGACACACCCAGGAGGAGGAGGGGAAGAGGCACACCCAGGAGGAGGAGGGGAGGCACACCCAGGAGGAGGAGAGACACACCCAGGAGGAGGAGAGACACACCCAGGAGGAGGAGGGGAAGAGGCACACCCAGGAGGAGGGGGAGAGACACACCCAGGAGGAGAAGGAAGAGAGACACACCCAGGAGGAGGAGGAAGAGAGACACACCCAGGAGGAGGAGGAGAGACACACCCAGGAGGAGGAGGGGAAGAGGCACACCCAGGAGGAAAAGGAAGAGAGGCACACCCAGGAGGAGGAGGGGAAGAGGCACACCCAGGAGGAGGAGGAAGAGAGACACACCCAGGAGGAGGAGGAGAGACACACCCAGGAGGAGGAGGAAGAGACACACACCCAGGAGGAGGAGGGGAAGAGGCACACCCAGGAGGAGGAGGAAGAGAGGCACACCCAGGAGGAGGAGGAAGAGAGACACACCCAGGAGGAGGAGGAGGAGGGGAGACACACCCAGGAGGAGGAGGGGAGACACACCCAGGAGGAGGAGGGGAAGAGGCACACCCAGGAGGAGGAGGGGAAGAGGCACACCCAGGAGGAGGAGGGGAAGAGGCACACCCAGGAGGAGGAGGGGGAGAGACACAACCAGGAGCAATTGCCATCACCGGCTTGGGGGAGGCGGATCTCATGGAATGAGGCCGGCCTCCTCCAATGGGTACCCAGACTGGGACTCAAAGCATCAGCAGGAGGAGTGCCTGTCCTATCCTGGATGGTTCACACAGCCAACGCATTTCAAGAGCCACAACCCCCCCCCCCCCAGGGCCCAAATTCCAAACACAACTCATTCATCATCGCCACACAGCAAAGTCATTATTAATGACATCATCACACAGGGGAGGGGCATCAGTAGGAAGGTAGGTGGGGAGAGGGAGATAGCGGGGAAGGAATGGTGAGTAGGTAGGTGGGGGAGGGGGAAGGGGTGGTAGGTAGGTGGGGAAGGTAGTGGGGGAGGGGGTATGGGTAGGTGGGAATGTGGGGGGATATGAATGGGTGGTAGGTAGGTGGGGAAGGTTGGTGGGGGAGGGGGTATGGGTGGTAGGTGGGGGGATGGGAATGTGGGGTGGTGGGGAAGGTAGGTGGAGGGAGGTTGGGAAGGTAGGTGGGGGGAGGTTAGGAAGGTAGGTGGGGGGTGGGAATGTGGGGAGGTTGGGAAGGTAGGTGGGGGGAGGTTAGGAAGGTAGGTGGGGGGATGGGAATGTGGGGTGGTGGGGAAGGTAGGTGGGGGGATATGAATGGGTGGTAAGTAGGTGGGGAGGTTGTGAAGGTAGGTTGGGGGTAGATGGGGGGAGGGGGCTCAGTGGGTAACAACCTCCCCCTCCCGGGCTTTGTTCCGGTAGAAGTGTCTCCCGCAGGGGATGATGGGAGCAGAAGGCCCCGCCCACTACCTCCCCCTGACAGTATTTATTTCAGGCACTGTTAGTCTCTCACCCTCTCCGCAGCCGCCATCTTCCTCCGCCCCGGAAGTTCTCACCATTACTTCTGAACTCCGCCTCTTGAACCCACTTCCTGTTTGCGTTCCATATCAGAACGTCACTTCCGTACACAGATTGTGGGAGGAGAACGTCGCGTGACATCTGTCGGTCACAGCGGAGAACTGTAATAATATTCATCAATATACAGCGACACCCAGCGGACAGAGGATGTAACTCCCAGCGGCGCCTTCTGGCAATGATGGAGAAGTGTCCATAGCGGAGATCACATTCCAGAAATCACCCGGGGGAGGGGCCTAGCTTCCGCTCCGGTCATGTGACATGGGCGTGTTTATTAACACACCATCCGTTCTAGAGGAGGAAGAGCCCGCCCATCAACGTCTCCACTTCCGGTCTACGACAAGATGGCGGCAGAAAACTGACGGGAAGAGGAATGGAGGAGAAGAACGGCCGGTTCGGGGTTTTCCCGGGTAAGAGATCCACCGGAACCCCAACACGTGTGACGTCACACCTCCTCACCTGATTGGTGCTCAGCCCGCCTATCAGAATCGTGATCACACTGCACCGCCCCTCCCCTGATCAATATAGAACACCCGACCCCTCCCACACCTGATCAATATAGAACACCTGACCCCTCCCCCTCCTGATCAATATAGAACACCCGACCCCTCCCACACCTGATCAATATAGAACACCTGATCAATATAGAACACCTGACCCCTCCCCCTCCTGATCAATATAGAACACCTGACCCCTCCCCCTCCTGATCAATATAGAACACCTGACCCCTCCCCCTCCTGATCAATATAGAACACCTGATCAATATAGAACACCTGACCCCTCCCCCTCCTGATCAATATAGAACACCTGACCCCTCCCCCTCCTGATCAATATAGAACACCTGACCCCTCCCCCTCCTGATCAATATAGAACACCTACCCCCCCCCCCCCTCCCACACCTGATCAATATAGAACACCTGACCCCTCCCCCTCCTGATCAATATAGAACACCTGACCCCTCACTCACCTGATCAATATAGAACACCTGACCCCGCCTCCCCCCACCTGATCAATATAGAACACCTGTCCCCTCCCCCTCCCACATCTGATCAATATAGAACACCTGACCCCTCCCACACCTGATCAATATAGAACACCTGACCCCCCCCCTCCCCCACCTGATCAATATAGAACACCTGACCCCTCCCACACCTGATCAATATAGAACACCTGACCCCCCCCCCCCCCCCACCTGATCAATATAGAACACCTGACCCCTCACTCACCTGATCAATATAGAACACCTGACCCCTCCCCCTTCCACACGTGATCAATATAGAACACCTGTCCCCCCCCTCCCCCACCTGATCAATATAGAACACCTGTCCCCTCACCCACCTGATCAATATAGAACACCTGACCCCTCCCCCTCCCACACCTGATCAATATAGAACACCTGTCCCCTCCCCCTCCCCCCACCTGATCAATATAGAACACCTGACCCCTCCCCCTCATACACCTGACCCCTCCCCCTCACTCACCTGATCAATATAGAACACCTGTCCCCTCTCCCTCCCCCCACCTGATCAATATAGAACACCCGACCCCTCCCACACGTGATCAATATAGAACACCTGTCCCCTCCCCCTCACCCACCTGATCAATATAGAACACCTGACCCCTCCCCTTCCCACACCTGATCAATATAGAACACCTGTCCCCCCCCCCCCCCCCCCACCTGATCAATATAGAACACCTGTCCCCTCCCCCTCATACACCTGACCCCTCCCCCTCACCCACCTGATCAATATAGAACACCCGACCCCTCCCACACGTGATCAATATAGAACACCTGTCCCCTCCCCCTCACCCACCTGATCAATATAGAACACCTGACCCCTCCCCCTCCCACACCTGATCAATATAGAACACCTGACTCCCCCCCTCCCCCACCTGGTCAATATAGAACACCTGACCACTCCCACACCTGATCAATATAGAACATCTGACCCCTCACCCACCTGATCAATATAGAACACCTGAACCTGACCCCTCCCCCTCCCACACCTGATCAATATAGAACACCTGACCCCTCCCACACCTGATCAATATAGAACACCTGACCCCTCCCCCTCCCACACCTGATCAATATAGATCACCTGTCCCCTCCCACACCTGATCAATATAGAACACCTGTCCCCTCCCCACACCTGATCAATATAGAACACCTGACCCCTCCCCCACCTGATCAATATAGAACACCTGTCCCCTCCCACACCTGATCAATATAGAACACCTGTCCCCTCCCACACCTGATCAATATAGAACACCTGTCCCCTCCCCCCTCCCACACCTGATCAATATAGAACACCTGTCCCCTCCCCCCTCCCACACCTGATCAATATAGAACACCTGACCCCTCCCACACCTGATCAATATAGAACACCTGAACCTGACCCCTCCCACACGTGATCAATATAGAACACCTGTGCGAAGGATGCTTCCGTTTAATTCTCCCTGCTCGTTATGCTGTGTGTGTGTTAGAGGATTTCAGGTGACTCATTCCTCGGCTAACAGGCTGTTGATATGGTAATGACCCTTCCTCAGCCAGTCCTAGTTCAAAGGGTAAATGGTCTAGTGTGTGTGTGAAGAAGCCCTGTGGTTACTGTTTACTGTGATTAGAAGGGGCTCATGTTAATTATTCTGATTGCTTCATTGTGGTAATTACCTTCACTGATGTCATTATCTAAAGAAAATGTGTTTTCAGAGTCGGCTCCGAAATGTCTGCCCATGATCTGTATGGAAGCCCCAGTGTGAGGGGGGCGGAGATTTGTCATTGTAACAGTTTTGGAAATGACATATAAGCTGTGTGATATAACATTAAAGTCTGTCTGTTTCCAGCATTCAGCCTTGGCTCATGTGTGGATGATTCTTTGATGTTCTGTTATGGGAAGAAGGGAACGTTGACGGGGATATCATACCGATACCGTCACAATTGGTTGGCAGCAGCGGGATTTTCCCTTCTACTCCCCTTTACACCCGGATTCCAAGCAGACACTGGAAGAACTACTGGAAGTTCGTGGAAGGATTGCTAGCAACAAAACCGAGCGGATCATCATAGCAGAATCAATGGAGATAGACCAGGAGGACGGGATTGCAGCAACGCCAGCAGTACAAGAGATGGAGACACCAGTGATTCAGGAGGAGGAATCGCCAGCCAACAAGCTAATGAGAGAGAAGCTAGCTTGGTTCGGCCCGAACCCAACGGCGGATGTGGTGCTGAAAGTGATGGACCTGTTAGCGAAGGAGGCTAAAGAAATAAGAGACGCAGAACTACAGGAGGCTAAAGAAATAAGAGACGCAGAGCTACAGAAGGATAAACAAATAAGGGACGCAGAACTACAGGAGGCTAAAGAAATAAGAGACGCAGAACTACAGGAGGCTAAACAAATAAGAGACGCAGAACTACAGGAGGCTAAACAAATAAGAGACGCAGAACTACAGAAGGATAAACAAATAAGAGACGCAGAACTACAGAAGGATAAACAAATAAGAGACGCAGAACTACAGAAGGATAAACAAATAAGAGACGCGGAACTACAGAAGGATAAACAAATAAGAGACGCAGAACTACAGAAGGATAAACAAATAAGAGACGCAGAACTACAGAAGGATAAACAAATAAGAGACGCAGAACTACAGAAAGATAAACAAATAAGAGACGCAGAACTACAGGAGGCTAAACAAATAAGAGACGCAGAACTACAGAAGGATAAACAAATAAGAGACGCAGAACTACAGAAGGATAAACAAATAAGAGACGCAGAACTACAGAAGGATAAACAAATAAGAGACGCAGAACTACAGAAGGATAAACAAATAAGAGACGCAGAACTACAGGAGGATAAACAAATAAGAGACGCAGAACTACAGAAGGATAAACAAATAAGAGACGCAGAGCTACAGGAGGATAAACAACTAAGAGACGCAGAACTACAGAAGGATAAACAAATAAGAGACGCAGAACTACAGGAGGATAAACAAATAAGAGACGCAGAGCTACAGAAGGATAAACAAATAAGAGACGCAGAACTACAGAAGGATAAACAAATAAGAGACGCAGAGCTACAGAAGGATAAACAAATAAGAGACGCAGAACTACAGAAGGCTAAACAAATAAGAGACGCAGAACTACAGAAGGATAAACAAATAAGAGACGCAGAACTACAGAAGGCTAAACAAATAAGAGACGCAGAACTACAGGAGGCTAAAGAAATAAGAGACGCAGAGCTACAGAAGGATAAACAAATAAGAGACGCAGAGCTACAGGAGGCTAAACAAATAAGAGACGCAGAACTACAGAAGGATAAACAAATAAGAGACGCAGAGCTACAGGAGGATAAACAACTAAGAGACGCAGAACTACAGAAGGATAAACAAATAAGAGACGCAGAACTACAGGAGGATAAACAAATAAGAGACGCAGAGCTACAGAAGGATAAACAAATAAGAGACGCAGAACTACAGAAGGATAAACAAATAAGAGACGCAGAGCTACAGAAGGATAAACAAATAAGAGACGCAGAACTACAGAAGGCTAAACAAATAAGAGACGCAGAGCTACAGAAGGATAAACAAATAAGAGACGCAGAGCTACAGGAGGCTAAACAAATAAGAGACGCAGAACTACAGAAGGATAAACAAATAAGAGACGCAGAGCTACAGGAGGATAAACAACTAAGAGACGCAGAACTACAGAAGGATAAACAAATAAGAGACGCAGAGCTACAGAAGGATAAACAAATAAGAGACGCAGAGCTACAGAAAGATAAACAAATAAGAGACGCAGAACTACAGGAGGATAAACAAATAAGAGACGCAGAGCTACAGAAGGATAAACAAATAAGAGACGCAGAGCTACAGAAGGATAAACAAATAAGAGACGCAGAACTACAGAAGGATAAACAAATAAGAGACGCAGAACTACAGGAGGATAAACAAATAAGAGACGCAGAGCTACAGAAGGATAAACAAATAAGAGACGCAGAGCTACAGAAGGATAAACAAATAAGAGACGCAGAACTACAGAAGGATAAACAAATAAGGGACGCAGAACTACAGAAGGATAAACAAATAAGAGACGCAGAACTACAGAAGGATAAACAAATAAGAGACGCAGAGCTACAGAAGGATAAACAAATAAGAGACGCAGAACTACAGAAGGATAAACAAATAAGAGACGCAGAACTACAGAAGGATAAACAAATAAGAGACGCAGAACTACAGAAGGATAAACAAATAAGAGACGCAGAACTACAGGAGGATAAACAAAGAGACGCAGAACTACAGAAGGATAAACAAATAAGAGACGCAGAACTACAGGAAGCTAAACAAATAAGAGACGCAGAACTACAGAAGGATAAACAAATAAGAGACACAGAACTACAGAAGGATAAACAAATAAGAGACGCAGAGCTACAGAAGGATAAACAAATAAGAGACGCAGAACTACAGAAGGATAAACAAATAAGAGACGCAGAACTACAGAAGGATAAACAAATAAGAGACACAGAACTACAGAAGGATAAACAAATAAGAGACGCAGAGCTACAGAAGGATAAACAAATAAGAGACGCAGAACTACAGAAGGATAAACAAATAAGAGACGCAGAACTACAGGAGGATAAACAAAGAGACGCAGAACTACAGAAGGATAAACAAATAAGAGACGCAGAACTATAGGAGGATAATAAGAGACGCAGAACTACAGAAGGATAAACAAATAAGAGACACAGAACTACAGAAGGATAAACAAATAAGAGACGCAGAACTACAGGAGGATAAACAAATAAGAGACGCAGAACTACAGGAGGATAAACAAATAAGAGACGCAGAACTACAGAAGGATAAACAAATAAGAGACGCAGAGCTACAGGAGGATAAACAAATAAGAGACGCAGAACTACAGGAGGATAAACAAATAAGAGACGCAGAACTACAGAAGGATAAACAAATAAGAGACGCAGAACTACAGAAGGATAAACAAATAAGAGACGCAGAGCTACAGGAGGCTAAACAAATAAGAGACGCAGAACTACAGAAGGATAAACAAATAAGAGACTCAGAAGTACAGGAGGATAAACAAATAAGAGACGCAGAACTACAGAAGGATAAACAAATAAGGGACGCAGAACTACAGTTAAAACTGGCAGCAGTCCAACAAGCAGCCGCACCTTCTACGAACAGTGAGTACAGCACAGCAGACGCAAGGAAGATTCCGTTTAGCGCTTTTAAAGCTTTTGATGAAAAGGACTGTGAGATTGATAACTACCTGGCAGATTTTTGAGCGACAATGTAACCTGCACCGAATAGCTAGAGGAGAGTGGGTGTGTTGATGATTGTGTTTATTTCTGTAGAGTTTATTCTTCATATCAATCCTGAGGTGATCATCATCCAGCTGTTTTGTGTTTTCTCTTACAGGCGGAATGGCAGACCTCTTCGGACCACTGACCACCCCAATTTCTGCCGTGGACTTCAGGGACAAAATAAAGATCACAATAAAAAGCAACGCAGGCGTCAAATGCCTAAAAGTATCCAAACCATGTGATGTCCTGGCCATTTCCCATACCACAGAGCCAGCCGGAGGAAGGAAAGACCCCAAACCATGTGACATCCTGGCCATTTCCCATACCACAGAGCCAGCCGGAGGAAGGAAAGACCCCAAATCATGCGACGTCCTGGCCATTTCCCATACCACAGAGCCAGCTGGAGACAGGAAAGACCCCAAATCATGTGACATCCTGGCCATTTCCCATACCACAGACCCAGCTGGAGGAAGGAAAGACCCCAAATCATGCGACGTCCTGGCCATTTCCCATACCACAGAGCCAGCTGGAGGCAGGAAAGACCCCAAATCATGTGACATCCTGGCCATTTCCCATACCACAGACCCAGCTGGAGGAAGGAAAGACCCCAAATCATGCGACGTCCTGGCCATTTCCCATACCACAGAGCCAGCTGGAGGCAGGAAAGACCCCAAATCATGTGACATCCTGGCCATTTCCCATACCACAGACCCAGCTGGAGGAAGGAAAGACCCCAAATCATGCGACGTCCTGGCCATTTCCCATACCACAGAGCCAGCTGGAGGCAGAAAGGACCCCAAATCATGTGACATCCTGGCCATTTCCCATACCACAGAGCCAGCCGGAGGAAGGAAAGACCCCAAATCATGCGACGTCCTGAAGACCTCACTGCCCATCCCACCGGCAGGCTTTATGGTAGAATCTCAGCTGTATCTGAAGATATCCCCATCCAGCTGGTCTGAAGGACAAGGAAGTGATAAGACAGAGGAGCGGAATCCTGCTAATATGAAGGGAGAAGGCCTTTCATGTAGAGGAGGGAGGTGTTCCTCCACACATAATAAGCTATGTGCAGCTGGTGGCGGGTCCCACCACATCAACACTCATCATAACGAGGAATCGGGGAAAGGGGCAGAAAAGACACAAAGTAACTACCGAGAAGGAAGTCTCCAGACTCGTCATAATAAAGAAGAACCCCTCTCAGAAGAAGAGGGACCTTCGGATCTCATGTCTCGGAGTATTAAGAAGGAACCCGTTTCCGATGTAGAAGATAATCTGGCTGACAAAGACAAATCTTCCTTTATTAAAGAGGAGCCGTTCTCCGATAAAGAAGATCCCAACAACATGGACGAGGCACAGATTATCCCAATTAAGATAAAAGAGGAGCCCACATCTAGCGAGGAGGAATCGCATGTAGAGGAAGAATCCTCCTCACACCAAGCTGGAGGTTCCTCGACCAGCAGCAGAGGAACACAAACCACGTGGCCATGGGCCAGGATCCTGCCACGTACCTTACCCCTAGTGATCCGTAACCCACAGCTAACAGAGAGGAGGATGGCCCTGCCTAAGGAAACCAAGACTGGCCTACTAAAGAAACTGCTGGATCTCGGCACACCGGCGAATGACGACGCTCAGGAAATGCGAACTTTGACCTGCACGCCGGTGAAAATGTACAAATGCTCCAAGTGTGGCCGCTATTTCACCAGCAGACCGCGTCTCAAGAGACATTGCCTGGCTCACAAGAAGTACAAAGTGGCCTGTCCGGACTGCGGTCGGCTCTTTGCGTGTAAAGCAACCGTCCTCCGACATCAGGTGGTTCACTCCAACCAAAAGCCATTCCCTTGTTCCTTCTGTGAAAAGAGCTTTTCCACCGACAAAGGCCGCGAGATCCACGAACGGCGGCACACCGGCGATAAACCATTCATATGTTCTGAATGCGGGAAAAACTTTTTATTCAAGGCGCAGCTGGAGACCCACCAAATGATCCACACCGGGGAGCGATATTCGTGCCACGAGTGCGGCAGATGTTACCGGACCAAACCTGGCCTGGTCCTACACATGAGGATCCACCAAGGAGACGTCCCTTACTTCTGTCCCGAGTGCGGGAAGGGCTTTGTCCAGAAGAGCAACCTGAAGAACCATCTACACACCCACAGCAAGGAGAAGCCCTTCACCTGCCTAGAATGTGGCAAAGCTTTCCGCCAAAAGTACAACCTCAAGCAGCACATGAGCGTCCACGCCCCCAAGGAGCGCGAGAAATATTCCTGTCCCGAGTGCGGGAAAAGCTATAAGCGTAAAGCAGATTACAGGTGGCACATGCTGATCCACCTGGGAGAAAAGTCACCAAATGTCACCAAAATTGGACCGTCTGGACTTTGACCCAAAAAAGCCGGACATTTTCCTTCAACACTTTAATATCTCGCACACAAAACCCAATGATATTCCCAATAAATTGACTTTGTACCTTTTATAGTTTATGTCTGTAAATCTGTAGCAGTGTTTATGCAGCTTCCCGACACGTTAGGAAGTCTTTAGGAGAATGTTTGGCATTGTCTCTACTGGCCGCAGCAGAACTCTTCCCAATATCCTTCCATGGTGGTGATGGAGGCTGGCCGCAGGGGGGTTCTTCCCATTATCCTTCCAAAGAGGAGTCACTGGTGGGATCAACCAAAGAGAGGTCACTGGTGGGATCAACCAAAGAGAGGTCACTGGTGGGATCTTCCCATTATCCTTCCAAAGAGAGGTCACTGGTGGGTTCTTCCCATTATCCTTCCAAAGAGAGGTCACTGGTGGGATCAACCAAAGAGAGGTCACTGGTGGGATCAACCAAAGAGAGGTCACTGGTGGGATCAACCAAAGAGAGGTCACTGGTGGGTTCTTCCCATTATCCTTCCAAAGAGAGGTCACTGGTGGGATCAACCAAAGAGAGGTCACTGGTGGGTTCTTCCCATTATCCTTCCAAAGAGAGGTCACTGGTGGGATCAACCAAAGAGAGGTCACTGGTGGGATCAACCAAAGAGAGGTCACTGGTGGGTTCTTCCCATTATCCTTCCAAAGAGAGGTCACTGGTGGGATCAACCAAAGAGAGGTCACTGGTGGGTTCTTCCCATTATCCTTCCAAAGAGAGGTCACTGGTGGGATCAACCAAAGAGAGGTCACTGGTGGGATCAACCAAAGAGAGGTCACTGGTGGGATCAACCAAAGAGAGGTCACTGGTGGGTTCTTCCCATTATCCTTCCAAAGAGAGGTCACTGGTGGGATCAACCAAAGAGAGGTCACTGGTGGGTTCTTCCCATTATCCTTCCAAAGAGAGGTCACTGGTGGGATCAACCAAAGAGAGGTCACTGGTGGGATCAACCAAAAAGATGTCACTGGTGGGATCTGCAAAAGAGAGGTCACTGGTGGGATCTGCAAAAGAGAGGTCACTGGTGGGATCTGCAAAAGAGAGGTCACTGGTGGGATCTGCAGAAGAGAGGTCACTGGTGGAGTCTGCAGAAGAGAGGTCACTGGTGGGGTCTGCAGAAGAGAGGTCACTGGTGGGATCTGCAGAAGAGAGGTCACTGGTGGAGTCTGCAGAAAAGAGGTCACTGGTGGAGTCTGCAGAAGAGAGGTCACTGGTGGGGTCTGCAGAAGAGAGGTCACTGGTGGGATCTGCAGGAGAGAGGTCACTGGTGGGATCTGCAGGAGAGAGGTCACTGGTGGGGTCTGCAGAAGAGAGGTCACTGGTGGGATCTGCAGGAGAGAGGTCACTGGTGGGATCTGCAGGAGAGAGGTCACTGGTGGGATCTGCAGGAGAGGTCACTGGTGGGATCTGCAGGAGAGAGGTCACTGGTGGGATCTGCAGGAGAGGTCACTGGTGGGATCTGCAGGAGAGGTCACTGGTGGGATCTGCAGAAGAGAGGTCACTGGTGGGGTCTGCAGAAGAGAGGTCACTGGTGGGGTCATCCAAAGAGAGGTCACTGGTGGGATCATCCAAAGAGAGGTCACTGGTGGGATCATCCAAAGAGAGGTCACTGGTGGGATCATCCAAAGAGAGGTCACTGGTGGGTTCTGCAGGAGAGATCATTGAAAGACAAGTCAGTGACCTTCCTTTCTACCTCCAGGTGGGGTCAGACCACTACCCTAGGCGAATACTTAGACCTCCCCTTCTAAGCACCCCAAAGGGATTGTCCTCCATTGTCTGGACATTGTGAGAGTTCTATAGGGAAGACAGGTTCTCTTTTTGTCTGGTTTTCAGGTCCTCACAAAAGGGCATCTGGCTTCAAAAACACTATTTCCAGGTGGATAAGAACTGATTTGAAGCGCTAACACTCTAAAGTATAAGACCCAGTACACTGAGCAGATTGGTGGGTATTTGGGCATTGCCTCCTCTTTATAAGGCCACCATCTGACCTTCCCTTTGTATCTTCTCCACGTTCCACCAGCTGGAAAAGCCAATCCTCTGCTGATGACACAGGGTCACGCTGAGGTTGGCTCTGTTGCCCCTGGTTATTGTGGTGGTGGTTGTTGGTTGGTGTTGTTGTGGTGGTGGTTGGTGTGGTGGTGGTTGTTTGGTGGTGGTTGGTGTTGTTGGTTGGTAATGGTTTGTTGTTGTGGTGGTTGGTGTTGTGGTGTTGGTTGTTGTGGTGGTGGTTGTTGGTTGGTGTGGTGGTGGTTGTTTGTTGTGGTGGTTTGTTGGTGTTGTGGTGGTTGTTGGTTGGTGTTGTGGTGGTGGTTGTTGGTGGTTTGTGGTGGTGGTTGGTGTTGTGGTGGTGGTTGGTTTGTTGTTGTGGTGGTTGTTGGTTGGTGTTGTGGTGGTGGTTGGTTGTTGGTGTTGTTGGTGGTTTGTTGTGGTTGGTTGGTGTTGTGGTGGTGGTTGGTTGTTGGTGGTTTGTTGGTGTTGTGGTTGGTGTTGTGGTGTTGGTTGTTGTGGTGGTGGTTGGTGTTGTGGTGGTGGTTTGTTGTGGTTGGTTGGTTGGTGTTGTGGTGGTGGTTGTTGTGGTGGTGGTTGGTTGTTGGTGGTTTGTTGGTGTTGTGGTGGTGGTTGGTGTTGTGGTGTTGGTGTTGTGGTGGTGGTTGGTGTTGTGGTGGTGGTTGTTGTGGTGGTGGTTGGTGTTGTGGTGGTGGTTGTTGTGGTGGTGGTTGGTGTTGTGGTGGTGGTTGTTGTGGTGGTGGTTGGTGTTGTGGTGGTGGTTGGTGTTGTGGTGGTGGTTGGTTGTTGGTGGTTTGTTGGTGTTGTGGTGGTGGTTGGTGGTTGGTGTTGTGGTGGTGGTTGGTTGTTGGTGGTTTGTTGGTGTTGTGGTGGTGGTGGTTGTTGGTGGTTTGTTGGTTGGTGTTGTGGTTGGTTGGTGTTGTGGTGGTTTGTTGTTGTGGTGGTGGTTGGTGTTGTGGTGGTGGTTGTTGGTGGTTTGTTGTGGTTGGTTGGTTGGTGTTGTGGTGGTGGTTGGTTGGTGGTTTGTTGGTGTTGTGGTGGTGGTGTTGGTTGCCTCCCCATGAAGAACCTAGCCCCTCCCCATGAAGAACTTACTCCCCTCCCCCGTGAAGATACTACCCACCTCCCCATGAGGAACCTAGCCCCTCCCCATGAGGAACCTAGCCCCTCCCCATGAGGTACCTACCCACCTCCCCATGAGGAACCTACTCCACGCCCCATGAGGAACCTACTCCACGCCCCATGAGGAACCTACCCACCTCCACATGAGGAACCTAGCCCCTCCCCATGAAGTACCTACCCACCTCCCCATGAAGAACCTAGCCCCTCCCCATAAGGAACTTACTCCACTCCCCATAAGGAACCTAGTACCTCCCCATGAAGAACCTAGCCCCTCCCCATGAAGTACCTACCCACCTCCCCATGAAGTACCTACCCACCTCCCCATGAAGAACCTACCCACCTCCCCATGAAGAACCTACCCACCTCCCCATGAAGAACCTAGCCCCTCCCCATGAGGAACTTACTCCACTCCCCATGAAGAACCTAGCCCCTCCCCATGAAGAACCTAGCCCCTCCCCATGAGGTACCTACCCCCCTCCCCATGAAGATACTACCCACCTCCACATGAGGAACTTGCCCCTCCCCATGAGGTACCTACCCACCTCCCCATAAAGATACTACTCCCTGCCCCATGAGGAACCTAGCCCCTCCCCATGAAGTACCTACCCAACTCCCCATGAAGATACTACCCACCTCCCCATGAAGAACCTAGCCCCTCCCCATGAGGTACCTACCCACCTCCACATGAGGAACTTACTCCACGCCCCATGAGTAACCTAGCCCCTCCCCATGAGGTACCTACCCACCTCCACATGAGGAACCTACTCCACGCCCCATGAAGAACCTAGCCCCTCCCCATGAGGTACCTACCCACCTCCACATGAGGAACCTACTCCACGCCCCATGAGGAACCTAGCCCCTCCCCATGAGGTACCTACCCACCTCCACATGAGGAACCTACTCCACGCCCCATGAGGTACCTACCCACCTCCACATGAGGCACTTACTCCACGCCCCATGAGTAACCTAGCCCCTCCCCATGAGGTACCTACCCACCTCCACATGAGGAACCTACTCCACGCCCCATGAGGAACCTAGCCTCTCCCCATGAAGTACCTACCCACCTCCCCATGAAGAACCTAGCCCCTCCCCATGAGGTACCTACCCCCCTCCCCATGAAGATACTACCCACCTCCCCATGAGGAACCTAGCCCCTCCCCATGAGGAACCTACCCACCTCCCCATGAAGATACTACCCACCTCCACATGAGGAACCTAGCCCCTCCCCATGAAGATACTACCCACCTCCACATGAGGAACCTACCCACCTCCCAATGAAGATACTACCCACCTCCACATGAGGAACCTACCCACCTCCCCATGAAGATACTACCCACCTCCACATGAGGAACTTGCCCCTCCCCATGAAGTACCTCCCCATGAGGTACCTACCCACCTCCCCATAAAGATACTACTCCCTGCCCCATGAGGAACCTAGCCCCTCCCCATGAAGTACCTCCCCATGAAGTACCTACCCAACTCCCCATGAAGAACCTAGCCCCTCCCCATGAGGTACCTACCCACCTCCACATGAGGAACTTACTCCACTCCCCATAAGGAACCTAGCCCCTCCCCATGAAGTACCTACCCATCTCCCCATGAAGAACCTAGCCCCTCCCCATGAGGTACCTACCCCCCTCCCCATGAAGATATTACCCACCTCCCCATGAGGAACCTAGCCCCTCCCCATGAGGTACCTCCCCACGAAGATACTACCCACCTCCACATGAGGAACTTACTCCACGCCCCATGAGGAACCTAGCCCCTCCCCATGAGGTACCTACCCCCCTCCCCATGAAGATACTACCCACCTCCCCATGAGGAACCTAGCCCCTCCCCATGAGGTACCTCCCCACCTCCCCATGAAGATACTACCCACCTCCACATGAGGAACTTACTCCACGCCCCATGAGGAACCTAGCCCCTCCCCATGAGGTACCTACCCACCTCCACATGAAGATACTACCCACTTCCACATGAGGAACCTAGCCCCTCCCCATGAGGTACCTACCCACCTCCACATGAGGAACATACTCCATGCCCCATGAGGAACCTAGCCTCTCCCCATGAAGTACCTACCCACCTCCCCATGAGGAACCTAGCCCCTCCCCATGAGGTACCTCCCCACCTCCCCATGAAGATACTACCCACCTCCACATGAGGAACTTACTCCACGCCCCATGAGGAACCTAGCCCCTCCCCATGAGGTACCTACCCCCCTCCCCATGAAGATACTACCCACCTCCCCATGAGGAACCTAGCCCCTCCCCATGAGGTACCTCCCCACCTCCCCATGAAGATACTACCCACCTCCACATGAGGAACTTACTCCACGCCCCATGAGGAACCTAGCCCCTCCCCATGAGGTACCTACCCACCTCCACATGAAGATACTACCCACTTCCACATGAGGAACCTAGCCCCTCCCCATGAGGTACCTACCCACCTCCACATGAGGAACCTACTCCATGCCCCATGAGGAACCTAGCCTCTCCCCATGAAGTACCTACCCACCTCCCCATGAAGAACCTAGCCCCTCCCCATGAGGTACCTCCCCACCTCCCCATGAAGATACTACCCACCTCCCCATGAGAAACCTAGCCCCTCCCCATGAGGAACCTACCCACCTCCCCATGAAGATACTACCCACCTCCCCATGAAGTACCTCCCCATGAGGTACCTACCCACCTCCCCATGAGGTACCTACCCACCTCCCCATAAAGATACTACTCCCTGCCCCATGAGGAACCTAGCCCCTCCCCATGAAGTACCTCCCCACCTCCCCATGAAGAACCTAGCCCCTCCCCATGAGGTACCTCCCCATGAAGATACTACCCACCTCCCCATGAGGAACCTAGCCCCTCCCCATGAAGTACCTACCCACCTCCCCATGAATAACCTAGCCCCTCCCCATGAGGTACCTACCCACCTCCACATGAAGAACCTAGCCCCTCCCCATGAGGTACCTACCCACCTCCCCATGAAGAACCTAGCCCCTCCACATGAAGAACCTCCCCATGAAGAACCTAGCCCCTCCCCATGAAGTACCTCCCCATGAAGAACCTAGCCACCTCCCCATGAGGTACCTACCCACCTCCCCATGAATAACCTAGCCCCTCCCCATGAGGTACCTACCCACCTCCACATGAAGAACCTAGCCCCTGCCCATGAGGTACCTACCCACCTCCCCATGAAGAACCTAGCCCCTCCACATGAAGAACCTAGCCCCTCCCCATGAAGTACCTCCCCATGAAGAACCTAGCCCCTCCCCATGAAGTACCTCCCCATGAAGAACCTAGCCACCTCCCCATGAGGTACCTACCCACCTCCACATGAAGAAACTAGCCCCTCCCCATGAAGTACCTAGACACCTCCCCATGAAGTACCTATCCACCTTCCCATGAAGCACCTACCCACCTCCCCATGAGGAACCTAGCGCCTCCTCCCCATGAAGTACCTAGCCCCTCCCCATGAAGTCCCTAGCCCCTCCCCATGAGGAACTTGGCCCCCTCCCCATGAAGTCCCTAGCCCCTCCCCCGTATCCTGCCTGTCAGGAGGAATGGGGCTGACCGTAATGTCCTGGAGAGGGGACTGGAAGGAACAGGGGCAGTTTCCGGTTAGTGATGTCACAGGGGGCGGAGTCTTTCGGAACATGGCTGGGGTCAGATTTTTCGGGGGTGTCCGCAAAATTACAGAAACTGCAACACAAAAAATGTTCTAAAACGTCAGCATTTTTATTGTGGCTGAACCTCTTCCTGTACATTTCATCTCTTCTCACAACAAGGAACACTTGGAAGGCTCCGCCCAGCCGTCACACTTTCTGTCCAATAGGATTATTTCCCATCATCCTCACCTCCCTCTAGTGACCAGGATTCTCCTCAATCAGGAAAATACTGCATTGTGGCCACTAGATGGAGCCGAAGAGATTCTAGGATTGTGACATTCCTCCGAGGGATTGACCCCTTTGGGGGGGTTTGGATTTACTTTTTATAACAATTTACATATTGCTGACCGTCTTGGCTACAGGGAGGCCCCGCCCCCTACTGAACCTTAGGGGGGGGGGGCTTATCAGCAGAGACCAGGCTGCTGGAATACCCCCGCTCTCCATTGGCTAATGTGGCCCAGCAGTCATACCCTTCGTCAGGTTCCTACTGGTGTCCCCAACGGGAAGACGTCATTTCTGAGGGAAGAGTGGATGTGGGCGGCCATTTCTGGGAATGCTGGTCGCCTGGCTGCTCTGATCAGGAGGGTTTAACCATTTCTGCATTACTTGGCCTCAAAACCAATATGCAAACGAGTTCTCTGATGGGTCAGCCAATCAGAGCTGAAGACAGCCAGGGACCTCCGCATTTCTCCCAGCACCGGATCCCTGGCCAGACTGGCAGATCTATTGGGTGTAAGATCCGAGTATTCTCCTCGCTACAATGTTCCTTCAAAATGGACCGTACCATATTTATGGGCCGTACCAAATTCAGAAATGGACCGTACCATATTTATGGGCCGTGCCATATTCATGAATGGACCGTACCAAATTCAGAAATGGACCGTGCCATATTTATGGGCCATGCCAAATTCAGAAATGGACCGTACCATATTCATGAATGGACCGTACCATATTTATGGGCAGTGCCATATTCATGAATGGACCGTACCAAATTCAGAAATGGACCGTGCCATATTTATGGGCTGTGCCAAATTCAGAAATGGACCGTACCATATTTATGGGCCGTACCAAATTCAGAAATGGACCGTACCATATTTATGGGCCGTACCAAATTCAGAAATAGACCGTACCATATTTATGGGCCGTACCAAATTCAGAAATGGACAGTACCATATTCATGAATGGATTGTCCCATATATATTATTGGACTGAACCATTTTTATGTTTGAACTGTACCATAGCTATGAATGGACCATACCCTATTTATGGGCTGTGCAATATTCATGAATGGACCATACCATATTTATGGCCCGTGCCATATTCATGAATGGACTGTACCAAATTCATAAATGGACCCTACCAAATTCATAAATGGACCCTACCAAATTCATAAATGGATTGTCCCATATATATTATTGGACTGAACCATTTTTATGTTTGAACTGTACCATATTTAGGTTTGGACCATACCATAGCTACAAATGGATCATACCATATTCATGGGCTGTGCAATATTCATTAATGGACCATACCATATTTATGGGCTGTGCCATATTCATGAATGGACCATACCATTTTTTTATGTTTGGACCGTACCATAGCTATGAATGGATCATACCATATTCATGAATGGACCGTACCATAGCTATGAATGGATCATACCATATTCATGAATGGACCGTACCATAGCTATGAATGGATCATACCATATTCATGAATGGACCGTACCATAGCTATGAATGGATCATACCATATTCATGAATGGACCGTACCATAGCTATGAATGGATCATACCATATTCATGAAAGGACCGTACCATAGCTATGAATGGATCATACCATATTCATGAATGGACCGTACCATAGCTATGAATGGATCATACCATATTTATGACCATCAGTAGAGATTTCTGTGGCTATGTGCCGTCATTACCCGTCCATGTGGCGCCATATCAGGTACGTCCCGTATAATCACTACAGACTGTCCTAACTTCCCGGGGGGCTTTGTGCACCAAGACCAGCGATTGTCCATCTAGAAGCAGCCGGAGTCTCTCTTGTGAATTTTGACGTGGCGGTTGAAGTGACTTTTACTGCCGAAGCGTTTTCCGCATTTGGCGCAGGAATAGGGGCGTTCCCCGGTGTGGATGCGGTTGTGGGTGGTGAGGTTGGACTTCTTGGTGAAACATTTGCCGCAGTGGAAGCAGACGTAGGGGCGCTCTCCCGTATGGATCCTCTGATGGGTCACCAGGGTTGAGTTGTGGGCAAAGCGTTTCCCGCAATGGAAACAGGCGTAGGGCCGCTCTCCGGTGTGGATCCTCTGATGGGTCATGAGATGCGTGTAATAGGCAAAGCATTTCCCACAATAGGCGCAGACGTAAGAGGTGTCCTTGTTGGGCGCCCGCGGATGCACAAAGAGGGGCGGGGCCTCAGTGAAGTCACATGTGTACGGGGAAAGTTTTTCGGTTTTGACAGACTTGGTGCTGAAATAGAAGGGATTCCCGCATTGTCCTCCTTGTGTGCGATCCAAGACGCCATACACGTCCGGGAAATGGTCGTCTTCCCCGGACAGAGGCTCCTCCTTACACCCCGATAAGTAGTCTGCCGGAGTGTAGACCTCATTGTCCAAGGCCCCGATGTACATGGAGGAATATCGGCCCTGACTATACAGGTCCTCCTGCATCCCATCTGCAGGGATAGAACAATCGTTGTCCGTCAGATTTTCCTCCTCACACGAGACGGGTTCCTGCTTAATATACACCAACCGGCACGGCGTGTCTTCCGGAGACACGGAATTGTAGGCATCCGATAGGTTGTCCTCTTCACAGGCCTCGTCATATGTCATAGTGGAGGTATACAAGATGTGATTGGGAGGTGTGGGACCATCCCGGCCCATCGATTGTGTCTGAGATGAAGGCAAGTCCTTGACTGTCCCTCCAATCCGCGTGTCGTCCGCTCCTCCCTCATCCTCCGTCCTCCATACCTGAGATGAAGGCAAGTCCTTGACTGTCCCTCCAATCCTCGTGTCCTCCGCTCCTCCCTCATCCTCCGTCCTCCATACCTGAGATGAAGGCAAGTCCTTGACTGTCCCTCCAATCCGCGTTGTGTCCGCTCCTCCCTCATCCTCCGTCCTCCATACCTGAGATGAAGGCAAGTCCTTGACTGTCCCTCCAATCCGCGTGTCGTCCGCTCCTCCCTCATCCTCCGTCCTCCATACCTGAGATAGGACATCCCTTTCTGGTGTCGCCTCCCTCTGATATTTCTCGGTGACGGAGGAAGGCGATGCCGATGGTGTACTTCTGTACAGATATTTATCTGGAAGAGAGACGAGACTTGTGATATGTCTTTATATAGCATTTCCCAATTACCAGCACAATCCTTTCCTAGGAGTCCATCTTTACCCTTCAATCTCTGGGTACACCTACCTTCAGGACACTGGCAAATAAGGAAAGCTGCAGGGACGTTCCCTCTATAACCCCTCCCACTCCCAGCAGGGACACCCCCACCATAGCCACTGTGATGCAATTGCCTATATGCTTCAGTCTAATGCTCTCCCTGCTAACTTAATGCTGTGAGTTACAGGTAACAGGTGTTTCATGTGTGATTCATCTCTCTCTGTAAAGACTGTTCATATGTTAAATAAGGCTAGCTTTTGAAAGGCCTTTAATTGTGTGATAACCCTGTCTACAACCTAGTGATTCTCAGAGGTGTTAATAGGTGTCAAACTGGATGCAGACGAAACGTCTGCTTAGGAAACTCAAGTGTGTGAAGGTGGTTTGTTGTGTAAGGAATGTGCAGTGATTAGACATGATAATTGTCGGTCGGTGCCGACCTGTCTGGAATGTTTTAGTAATTAGCCTTAGTGTGTGATTAGGGGGGCGGAGATTTGTCATTGTAACAGTTTTGGAAATGACATATAAGCTGTGTGTGATTTAACATTAAAGTCTGTGTTGTTCTAGCAGTAAGCTTGGCATGTGTGGCTTTCTGGGCGATTCCAGGGATATCCCTCCTCGTGGAATATTGGGGTGATTTTCGTTATGGGAAGAAGGGAACGTTGACGGGGATATCATACGGATACCGTCACAATTGGTTGGTAGCAGTGGGATTTTCCCTTCTATTCCCCTTCACACCCGGATTCCAAGCAGACACTGGAAGAACTACTGGAAGTTCGTGGAAGGATTGCTAGCAACAAAACCAAGCGGGTCATCATAGCAGAATCAATGGAGATAGACCAGGAGGACGGGATTGCAGCAACGCCAGCAGTACAAGAGATGGAGACACCAGTGATTCAGGAGGAGGAATCGCCAGCCAACAAGCTAATGAGAGAGAAGCTAGCGTGGTTCGGCCCGAACCCAACGCCGGATGTGGTGCTGAAAGTGATGGACCTATTAGTAAACGCAGAACTACAGTTAAAACTGGCAGCAGTCCAACAAGCAGCCGCACCTTCTACGAACAGTGAGTACAGCACAGCAGACACAAGGAAGATTCCGTTTAGCGCTTTTAAAGCTTTTGATGAAAAGGACTGTGAAATTGATAACTACCTGGCGGATTTTGAGCGACAATGTAACCTGCACCGAATAGCTAGAAGAGAGTGGGTTGCAATATTGTCAGGCAAACTGTCAGGCAAAGCTTCTGATGCTTTCCGGACCGTGCCAGATCAGGATATCCATAGCTACGCCAGGGTTAAAGAAGCGCTCCTGGCTCGTTATGCAGTAACCCCAGAGTCCCACCGACAGAAGTTCAGGGACTCACGCAAAACCACGAAAGACTCTTACGCGGAATGGGCATGCCAGTTGTCCCGGTCGGCCTCTAACTGGGTTAACAGCAGCCAGGCCACCACCGCAGAGGACATTTTGCAACTAATGCTCCTGGAGCAATTTTACAATCACATCCAGACAGATGTCAAAGATTGGGTGAGAGATCGCAGGCCCATGACTCTACCAGAGGCCGCGATGTTGGCGGATGAATATGCGGATACTCGCAAGACGAACCAGGTCACACCACGGGTACAACCTCCACGACCAACGGCGCCCTCACACCCACCAGCCGCTAGATACCCACCTCCTAACAGACCGGTGACATCTAGCCCTCGCTATCCACGCCAGGAGGACAACGAACAACGCTGCTTCCGGTGCAAACAGTTGGGTCACTTCAAGCAGAATTGCCCCCTGAATGACAACACCAGATCAAATTGGTCTCAACCTGGGTACCGCCCACCAGCAGCAGCCCATTGTGTAGACTCGGCTTGGGATCCCCAGGAGCTGGGTCCGGAAGAACCATCGGACACCATTTACGAAGCCCTCATGGTACAATCTGTTATTACGGACAACAGGGAACACCATTGTCAGCTGGTCATGGGCGACAGCCATGAGCCGGAGGGGCCTTGGAGGGAGCAGGGCAGAAAGAGGCACCGCCTGCTACCCCCCAAGAAGAAGAGGTCCTGGAAGCCGTATAACAAGCTGACCTGGGAGGAGAAGAAGCGACTGGAGGAGAGGGAGTCGCAGCGGGCGTCCCAGATGCGGGCCGAGATGTTCGCCAAGGGCCCACCGGTGGCCCCTTACAACACCACCCAGTTCCTGATGATGAAGGACCACGTGGAAAGCCTGCAGGACATGAGCAAGCAGGAGCTGATCCGTGAGTACATGGAGCTGGAGGAGTGCATAAGCCGCATGGAGGAGGAGAACAACCACCTGAGGTCACAGCAGGCTGACCCCCCCAGGCTCCATGAACTGGAGATGGAGCTGGAGAAGCTCAAAGAGGAGAACTGGCGGCTGCGGAGGGAGCAGAGGGTGGCTGACCCTATGGGGCCCTGATCCCCCCCCCCGGACTCTGAGCACCAGTGCTACAGCATTTCAACAAATATAACTTTTTCTTTTTTATGAATCTCCTGTGATTGTCACTTCAGAGCCATAACCTGCCCCTCCCATAGCGGGACACCTAGATGGCGGCGCACAGACCCATTCGCCGTCTTCACACTGACTTCTGGTGACTCTGCAGATCGCACAAAGACTTGGGGACTGACCGGCGTGTGATCTGACGACCCGGTGACATACCTGAGTCTGAAGCAGTTGCCAAGGGAGGTCAGTCACGCCAAACGGAGTTAACCTCGGACTAAAAGCTCTGAACCCGTCAACCCTACTGGACCAGGGAAGGTCCAACCGGGTTTGCCGGAGCAGGGAGAAAAGGGGGGGCCATTGTGATGCAATTGCCTATATGCTTCAGTCTAATGCTCTCCCTGCTAACTTAATGCTGTGGGTTACAGGTAACAGGTGTTTCATGTGTGATTCATCTCTCTCTGTAAAGACTGTTCATATGTTAAATAAGGCTAGCTTGTGAAAGGCCTTTAATTGTGTGACAACGCTGTCTACAACCTAGTGATACTCAGAGGTGTTAATAGGTGTCAAACTGGATACAGACGAAACGTCTGCTTAGGAAACTCAGTGTGTGAAGGTGGTTTGTTGTTTAAGGAATGTGCAGTGATTAGACATGATAATTGTCGGTCGGTGCCGACCTGTCTAGAATGTTTTAGTAATTAGCCTTAGTGTGTGATTAGGGGGGTGGAGATTTGTCATTGTAACAGTTTTGGAAATGACATATAAGCTGTGTGTGATTTAACATTAAAGTCTGTGTTGTTCCAGCAGTAAGCTGGTCTCATGTGTGGCTTTCTGGGCGATTCCAGGGATATCCCTCCTCGTGGAATATTGGGGTGATTTTCGTTATGGGAAGAAGGGAACGTTGACGGGGATATCATACCGATACCGTCACAGCCACTCCCTGCAGGGACACCCCCACCATAGCCACTCCCAGCAGGGACAACCCCACCATAGCCACTCCCAGCAGGGACACCCCCACCAGAGCCACTCCCAGTAGGGACATCCACACCAGAGTCACTCCCAGCAGGGACATCCCCACCAGAGCCACTCCCAGCAGGGACATCCCCACCATAGCCACTCCCAGCAGGGACACCCCCACCATAGCCACTCCCAGCAGGGACACCCCCACCATAGCCACTCCCAGCAGGGACACCCCCACCAGAGCCACTCCCAGTAGGGACATCCACACCAGAGTCACTCCCAGCAGGGACATCCCCACCAGAGCCACTCCCAGCAGGGACATCCCCACCATAGCCACTCCCAGCAGGGACACCCCCACCATAGCCACTCCCAGCAGGGACACCCCCACCAGAGCCACTCCCAGTAGGGACACCCCCACCAGAGCCACTCCCAGCAGGGACATCCCCACCATAGCCACTCCCAGCAGGGACACCCCCACCATAGCCACTCCCAGCAGGGACACCCCCACCATAGCCACTCCCAGCAGGGACATCCCCACCATAGCCACTCCCAGCAGGGACATCCTCACCATAGCCACTCCCAGCAGGGACATCCCCACCATAGCCACTCCCAGCAGGGACACCCCCACCATAGCCACTCCCAGCAGGGACATCCCCTATATAGCCCCTCCCACTCCCAGCATGGGCATGCAGGGACATCCCCACCATAGCCACTCCCAGCAGGTAGGGGTTACAGAGGGAATGTCCCTGCTGGGAGTGGGAGGGGTTATAGAGGGGATGTCCCTGCTGGGAGTGGGGAGGGGATGACCCTGCTGTGACTGGGAGGGGGGAGGGGTTATAGAGGGGGTGTCCTCCTAACCCTCCCGCCCGTCCCGACATCTCCTCCTAACCCTCCCGCCCGTCCCGACATCTCCTCCTAACCCTCCCGCCCGTCCCGACATCTCCTCCTAACCCTCCCGCCCGTCCCGACATCTCCTCCTAACCCTCCCGCCCGTCCCGACATCTCCTCCTAACCCTCCCGCCCGTCCCGACATCTCCTAACCCTCCCGCCCGTCCCGACATCTCCTCCTAACCCTCCCGACATCTCCTCCTAACCCTCCCGCCTGTCCCGACATCTCCTCCTAACCCTCCCGCCATCTCCTCCTAACCCTCCCGCCTGTCCCGACATCTCCTCCTAACCCTCCCGCCATCTCCTCCTAACCCTCCCGCCTGTCCCGACATCTCCTCCTGACCCTCCCACATCTCCTCCTAACCCTCCCGCCATCTCCTCCTAACCCTCCCGCATCTCCTCCTAACCCTCCCGCCCGTCCCGACATCTCCTCCTAACCCTCCCGCATCTCCTCCTAACCCTCCCGCCCGTCCCGACATCTCCTCCTAACCCTCCCGCCCGTCCCGACATCTCCTCCTAACCCTCCCACATCTCCTCCTAACACTCCCGCCATCTCCTCCTAACCCGCCCGTCCCGACATCTCCTCCTAACCCTCCCGCCATCTCCTCCTAACCCTCCCGCCCGTCCCGACATCTCCTCCTAACCCTCCCGCCCGTCCCGACATCTCCTCCTAACCCTCCCGCCCATCCCGACATCTCCTCCTAACCCTCCCACATCTCCTCCTAACCCTCCCGCCTGTCCCGACATCTCCTCCTAACCCTCCCACATCTCCTCCTAACCCTCCCGCCTGTCCCGACATCTCCTCCTGACCCTCCCACATCTTCTCCTAACCCGCCCGTCCCGACATCTCCTCCTAACCCTCCCACATCTCCTCCTAACCCTCCCGCCCGTCTCGACATCTCCTCCTAACCCTCCCGCCCGTCCCGACATCTCCTCCTAATCCTCCCGCCCGTCCCGACATCTCCTCCTAACCCTCCCGCCCGTCCCGACATCTCCTCCTAACCCTCCCGCCCATCCCGACATCTCCTCCTAACCCTCCCGCCCATCCCGACATCTCCTAACCCTCCCGCCCGTCCCGACATCTCCTAACCCTCCCGCCCGTCCCGACATCTCCTCCTAACCCTCCCGCCTGTCCCGACATCTCCTCCTAACCCTCCCGCCTGTCCCGACATCTCCTCCTAACCCTCCCGCCATCTCCTCCTAACCCTCCCGCCCGTCCCGACATCTCCTAACCCTCCCGCCCGTCCCGACATCTCCTCCTAACCCTCCCGCCTGTCCCGACATCTCCTCCTAACCCTCCCGCCATCTCCTCCTAACCCTCCCGCCTGTCCCGACATCTCCTCCTGACCCTCCCGCCCGTCCCGACATCTCCTCCTAACCCTCCCGCCCGTCCCGACATCTCCTCCTAACCCGCCCGTCCCGACATCTCCTCCTAACCCTCCCGCCATCTACCCCTAACCCTCCCGCCCGTCCCGACATCTCCTCCTAACCCTCCCGCCCGTCCCGACATCTCCTCCTAACCCTCCCACATCTCCTCCTAACCCTCCCGCCATCTCCTCCTAACCCGCCCGTCCCGACATCTCCTCCTAACCCTCCCGCCCGTCCCGACATCTCCTCCTAACCCTCCCGCCCGTCCCGACATCTCCTCCTAACCCTCCCACATCTCCTCCTAACCCGCCCGTCCCGACATCTCCTCCTAACCCTCCCGCCATCTCCTCCTAACCCTCCCGCCCGTCCCGACATCTCCTCCTAACCCTCCCACATCTTCTCCTAACCCGCCCGTCCCGACATCTCCTCCTAACCCTCCCGCCCGTCTCGACATCTCCTCCTAACCCTCCCGCCTGTCCCGACATCTCCTCCTAACCCTCCCACATCTCCTCCTAACCCTCCCGCCCGTCCCGACATCTCCTCCTAACCCTCCCGCCCGTCCCGCCATCTCCTCCTAACCCTCCCGCCCGTCCCGACATCTCCTCCTAACCCTCCCGCCCGTCCCGACATCTCCTAACCCTCCCGCCCGTCCCGACATCTCCTCCTAACCCTCCCGCCTGTCCCGACATCTCCTCCTAACCCTCCCGCCCGTCCCGACATCTCCTCCTAACCCTCCCGCCCGTCCCGACATCTCCTCCTAACCCTCCCGCCCATCCCGACATCTCCTCCTAACCCTCCCACATCTCCTCCTAACCCTCCCGCCCGTCCCGACATCTCCTCCTAACCCTCCCGCCCGTCCCGACATCTCATCCTAACCCTCCCGCCATCTCTTCCTAACCCTCCCGCCCGTCCCGACATCTCCTCCTAACCCTCCCGCCATCTCCTCCTAACCCTCCCGCCTGTCCCGACATCTCCTCCTAACCCTCCCGCCCGTCCCGACATCTCCTCCTAACCCTCCCGCCCGTCCCGACATCTCCTCCTAACCCTCCCGCCCATCCCGACATCTCCTCTTAACCCTCCCACCCATCCCGACATCTCCTCCTAACCCTCCCGCCCATCCCGACATCTCCTCCTAACCCTCCCGCCATCTCCTCCTAACCCTCCCGCCTGTCCCGACATCTCCTCCTAACCCTCCCGCCTGTCCCGACATCTCCTCCTAACCCGCCCGTCCCGACATCTCCTCCTAACCCTCCCACATCTCCTCCTAACCCTCCCGCCCGTCCCGACATCTCCTCCTAACCCTCCCGCCCGTCCCGACATCTCCTCCTAACCCTCCCGCCCGTCCCGACATCTCCTCCTAACCCTCCCGCCCGTCCCGACATCTCCTCCTAACCCTCCCGCCCGTCCCGACATCTCCTCCTAACCCTCCCGCCCGTCCCGACATCTCCTCCTAACCCTCCCACATCTCCTCCTAACCCGCCCGTCCCGACATCTCCTCCTAACCCTCCCGCCATCTCCTCCTAACCCTCCCGCCCGTCCCGACATCTCCTCCTAACCCTCCCACATCTTCTCCTAACCCGCCCGTCCCGACATCTCCTCCTAACCCTCCCGCCCGTCCCGCCATCTCCTCCTAACCCTCCCGCCCGTCTCGACATCTCCTCCTAACCCTCCCGCCTGTCCCGACATCTCCTCCTAACCCTCCCACATCTCCTCCTAACCCTCCCGCCCGTCCCGACATCTCCTCCTAACCCTCCCGCCCGTCCCGACATCTCCTCCTAACCCTCCCGCCCGTCCCGCCATCTCCTCCTAACCCTCCCGCCCGTCCCGACATCTCCTCCTAACCCTCCCGCCCGTCCCGACATCTCCTCCTAACCCTCCCGCCCGTCCCGCCATCTCCTCCTAACCCTCCCGCCCGTCCCGACATCTCCTCCTAACCCTCCCGCCTGTCCCGACATCTCCTCCTAACCCTCCCGCCCGTCCCGACATCTCCTCCTAACCCTCCCGCCCGTCCCGACATCTCCTCCTAACCCTCCCGCCCATCCCGACATCTCCTCCTAACCCTCCCACATCTCCTCCTAACCCTCCCGCCCGTCCCGACATCTCCTCCTAACCCTCCCGCCCGTCCCGACATCTCATTCTAACCCTCCCGCCATCTCTTCCTAACCCTCCCGCCCGTCCCGACATCTCCTCCTAACCCTCCCGCCATCTCCTCCTAACCCTCCCGCCCGTCCCGACATCTCCTCCTAACCCTCCCACATCTCCTCCTAACCCTCCCGCCCGTCCCGACATCTCCTCCTAACCCTCCCACCCGTCCCGCCATCTCCTCCTAACCCTCCCACCCGTCCCGCCATCTCCTCCTAACCCTCCCACCCGTCCCGCCATCTCCTCCTAACCCTCCCGCCCGTCCCGACATCTCCTAACCCTCCCGCCCGTCCAGACATCTCCTCCTAACCCTCCCGCCATCTCCTCCTAACCCTCCCGCCATCTCCTCCTAACCCTCCCGCCCGTCCCGACATCTCCTCCTAACCCTCCCGCCCGTCCCGACATCTCCTCCTAACCCTCCCGCCCGTCCCGACATCTCCTCCTAACCCTCCCGCCCATCCCGACATCTCCTCCTAACCCTCCCACATCTCCTCCTAACCCTCCCGCCCGTCCCGACATCTCCTCCTAACCCTCCCGCCCATCCCGACATCTCCTCCTAACCCTCCCGCCCGTCCCGACATCTCCTCCTAACCCTCCCGCCATCTCCTCCTAACCCTCCCGCCTGTCCCGACATCTCCTCCTAACCCTCCCGCCTGTCCCGACATCTCCTCCTAACCCTCCCACATCTCCTCCTAACCCTCCCGCCCGTCCCGACATCTCCTCCTAACCCTCCCGCCCGTCCCGACATCTCCTCCTAACCCTCCCGCCCGTCCCGACATCTCCTCCTAACCCTCCCGCCCGTCCCGACATCTCCTCCTAACCCTCCCACATCTCCTCCTAACCCTCCCGCCCGTCCCGACATCTCCTCCTAACCCTCCCGCCTGTCCCGACATCTCCTCCTAACCCTCCCACATCTCCTCCTAACCCTCCCGCCCGTCCCGACATCTCCTCCTAACCCTCCCGCCCGTCCCGACATCTCCTCCTAACCCTCCCGACATCTCCTCCTAACCCTCCCGCCATCTCCTCCTAACCCTCCCGCCCGTCCCGACATCTCCTCCTAACCCTCCCGCCCGTCCCGACATCTCCTCCTAACCCTCCCGACATCTCCTCCTAACCCTCCCGCCATCTCCTCCTAACCCTCCCGCCATCTCCTCCTAACCCTCCCGCCCGTCCCGACATCTCCTCCTAACCCTCCCGCCCGTCCCGACATCTCCTCCTAACCCTCCCGACATCTCCTCCTAACCCTCCCGCCATCTCCTCCTAACCCTCCCGCCATCTCCTCCTAACCCTCCCGCCCGTCCCGACATCTCCTCCTAACCCTCCCGCCCGTCCCGACATCTCCTCCTAACCCTCCCGCCATCTCCTCCTAACCCTCCCGCCCGTCCCGACATCTCCTCCTAACCCTCCCACATCTTCTCCTAACCCGCCCGTCCCGACATCTCCTCCTAACCCTCCCGCCCGTCCCGCCATCTCCTCCTAACCCTCCCGCCCGTCTCGACATCTCCTCCTAACCCTCCCGCCTGTCCCGACATCTCCTCCTAACCCTCCCACATCTCCTCCTAACCCTCCCGCCCGTCCCGACATCTCCTCCTAACCCTCCCGCCCGTCCCGACATCTCCTCCTAACACTCCCGCCCGTCCCGACATCTCCTCCTAACCCTCCCGCCCGTCCCGACATCTCCTCCTAACCCTCCCGCCCGTCCCGCCATCTCCTCCTAACCCTCCCGCCCGTCCCGACATCTCCTAACCCTCCCGCCCGTCCCGACTCCTCCTAACCCTCCCGCCCGTCCCGACATCTCCTCCTAACCCTCCCGCCCGTCCCGACATCTCCTCCTAACCCTCCCGCCCGTCCCGCCATCTCCTCCTAACCCTCCCGCCCGTCCCGACATCTCCTCCTAACCCTCCCGCCTGTCCCGACATCTCCTCCTAACCCTCCCGCCCATCCCGACATCTCCTCCTAACCCTCCCGCCCGTCCCGACATCTCCTCCTAACCCTCCCGCCCATCCCGACATCTCCTCCTAACCCTCCCACATCTCCTCCTAACCCTCCCGCCCGTCCCGACATCTCCTCCTAACCCTCCCGCCCGTCCCGACATCTCATCCTAACCCTCCCGCCATCTCCTCCTAACCCTCCCGCCCGTCCCGACATCTCCTCCTAACCCTCCCACATCTCCTCCTAACCCTCCCGCCATCTCCTCCTAACCCTCCCGCCCGTCCCGACATCTCCTCCTAACCCTCCCGCCCGTCCCGACATCTCCTCCTAACCCTCCCGCCCGTCCCGACATCTCCTCCTAACCCTCCCGCCCGTCCCGACATCTCCTCCTAACCCTCCCGCCCATCCCGACATCTCCTCTTAACCCTCCCACCCATCCCGACATCTCCTCCTAACCCTCCCGCCCATCCCGACATCTCCTCCTAACCCTCCCGCCCGTCCCGACATCTCCTCCTAACCCTCCCACATCTCCTCCTAACCCTCCCGCCATCTCCTCCTAACCCTCCCGCCTGTCCCGACATCTCCTCCTAACCCTCCCGCCTGTCCCGACATCTCCTCCTAACCCTCCCACATCTCCTCCTAACCCTCCCGCCCGTCCCGACATCTCCTCCTAACCCTCCCGCCCGTCCCGACATCTCCTCCTAACCCTCCCGCCCGTCCCGACATCTCCTCCTAACCCTCCCACATCTCCTCCTAACCCTCCCGCCCGTCCCGACATCTCCTCCTAACCCTCCCGCCCGTCCCGACATCTCCTCCTAACCCTCCCGCCCGTCCCGACATCTCCTCCTAACCCTCCCGCCCGTCCCGACATCTCCTCCTAACCCTCCCGCCTGTCCCGACATCTCCTCCTAACCCTCCCGCCCGTCCCGACATCTCCTAACCCTCCCGCCCGTCCCGACATCTCCTCCTAACCCTCCCGCCCGTCCCGACATCTCCTCCTAACCCTCCCGCCCGTCCCGACATCTCTTAACCCTCCCGCCATCTCCTCCTAACCCTCCCGCCATCTCCTCCTAACCCTCCCGCCCGTCCCGACATCTCCTAACCCTCCCGCCCGTCCCGACATCTCCTCCTAACCCTCCCGCCATCTCCTCCTAACCCTCCCGCCATCTCCTCCTAACCCTCCCGCCATCTCCTCCTAACCCTCCCGCCCGTCCCGACATCTCCTCCTAACCCTCCCGCCCGTCCCGACATCTCTTAACCCTCCCGCCATCTCCTCCTAACCCTCCCGCCTGTCCCGACATCTCCTCCTAACCCTCCCACATCTCCTCCTAACCCTCCCGCCCGTCCCAACATCTCCTCCTAACCCTCCCGCCCGTCCCGACATCTCCCCCTAACCCTCCCGCCCGTCCCGACATCTCCTCCTAACCCTCCCACATCTCCTCCTAACCCTCCCGCCCGTCCCGACATCTCTTAACCCTCCCGCCATCTCCTCCTAACCCTCCCGCCTGTCCCGACATCTCCTCCTAACCCTCCCACATCTCCTCCTAACCCTCCCGCCCGTCCCAACATCTCCTCCTAACCCTCCCGCCCGTCCCGACATCTCCCCCTAACCCTCCCGCCCGTCCCGACATCTCCTCCTAAAGACATCTCCCCCTAACCCTCCCGCCCGTCCCGACATCTCCTCCTAACCCTCCCGCCTGTCCCGACATCTCCTCCTAACCCTCCCGCCCGTCCCGACATCTCCCCCTAACCCTCCCACATCTCCTCCTAACCCTCCCGCCCGTCCCGACATCTCCTCCTAACCCTCCCGCCCGTCCCGACATCTCCTCCTAACCCTCCCGCCTGTCCCGACATCTCCTCCTAACCCTCCCGCCTGTCCCGACATCTCCTCCTAACCCTCCCACATCTCCTCCTAACCCTCCCGCCCGTCCCGACATCTCCCCCTAACCCTCCCACATCTCCTCCTAACCCTCCCGCCCGTCCCGACATCTCTTAACCCTCCCACATCTCCTCCTAACCCTCCCGCCCGTCCTGACATCTCTTAACCCTCCCGCCCGTCCCGACATCTCCTAACCCTCCCGCCATCTCCTCCTAACCCTCCCGCCCGTCCCGACATCTCCTCCTAACCCTCCCACATCTCCTCCTAACCCTCCCACATCTCCTCCTAACCCTCCCGCCCGTCCAGACATCTCCTCCTAACCCTCCCGCCCGTCCCGACATCTCCTAACCCTCCCGCCTTCTCCTAACCCTCCCGCCCGTCCCGACATCTCCTCCTAACCCTCCCGCCCGTCCCGACATCTCCTCCTAACCCTCCCGCCCGTCCCGCCATCTCCTCCTAACCCTCCCGCCCGTCCCGACATCTCCTCCTAACCCTCCCACATCTCCTCCTAACCCTCCCACATCTCCTCCTAACCCTCCCGCCCGTCCCGACATCTCCTAACCCTCCCGCCCGTCCCGACATCTCCTCCTAACCCTCCCGCCCGTCCCGACATCTCCTCCTAACCCTCCCGCCATCTCTTCCTAACCCTCCCACATCTCCTCCTAACCCTCCCGCCTGTCCCGACATCTCCTCCTAACCCTCCCGCCTGTCCCGACATCTCCTCCTAACCCTCCCGCCTGTCCCGACATCTCCTAACCCTCCCGCCCGTCCCGACATCTCCTCCTAACCCTCCCGCCCGTCCCGACATCTCTTAACCCTCCCACCAAGGAAAACAATCTCTTACCCGGATCCGGGAGGGTGTGGGGATCCTCCATCATGACGTCCTTGTAGAGATCCTTGTGTCCTTCTAAATACTCCCACTCCTCCATGGAGAAATAGACAGTGACATCCTGACACCTTATAGGAACCTGACACACACAATGATACAGTCACCATCCAGACACACCCCTTGTCTGTTACTGGATAATGTCCCAGAATCCTCCTCACCTCTCCTGTCAGCAGCTCAGTGATCTTATTGGTCAGTTCCAGGATCTTCTGCTGGTTCTTTCCTTTAGCCGTCGCCGGGCTCCGAGTTCTGCAGGATCCTCCGGATACAGGCGGACGGGTTCTGTTGGAGTCGAGCTTCTTTACAACGACATAGTCCTGAAAATAGAAGAAAGAGTCGAGTTCTTGTTGCTCATCATAAAAAGAGTCCATTGAGGGAAACCTTTTCCCTTCATTACGGGAGGCCCGTCCAGGAAAATCCCTCCCGCTACCAGCGTGCCAAAACAGTACAGAGAGTGGGATGATAAACACGGGGGGGGAGGGGGCCCGGGGTCAGGGAGGGGCCCGGGTCCTTCCATGGACTTCAGGAAAAGCATTTATTGAGTACAACCCCTTTTCATTTCTCATCCAATGAGAGACATGCAAGTCTTTCACATTCGGGAAATCCAAAAGCAGTCCAATGAAGGGTGAGGGCAGGGCGGCTGATAGGGCAGGACCACCAATCGTCCTGTAGGGGGCCCAGGAAAAACAGAGGGGCCCCATGGCAGGGGGAATCAGTTTAGTCGGGCAGAGGAGAAATGACAGAAGGACGCCCTGTGTGCCTCTCTGCAGCAGCTGAAAGCTGGTTTCTCTCCCTCCCAGTGGCTTTCAGCTGCTGCAGGGAGAGACACAGACACGTGGCATTGTTCCTGCACTGATCCCCTCCCTGTCCTGCCTGCTTCTGATCCATCCCCCCCCCGTGTGCCCTCCTGCCACTGTGACGCCCCCCTCCCCCTCCATGTTCTGCCTGCTTCTGATCCCCCCCCCCCCCCCCGTGTGCCCTCCTGCCACTGTGACGCCCCCCCTCCCCCTCCATGTTCTGCCTGCTTCTGATCCATCCCCCCCCCGTGTGCCCTCCTGCCACTGTGACGCCCCCCTCCCCCTCCATGTTCTGCCTGCTTCTGATCCCCCCCCCGCCCGTGTGCCCTCCTGCCACTGTGACGCCCCCCTCCCCCTCCATGTTCTGCCTGCTTCTGATCCCCCCCCCCCCGTGTGCCCTCCTGCCACTGTGACGCCCCCCCTCCCCCTCCATGTTCTGCCTGCTTCTGATCCCCCCCCCCGCCCGTGTGCCCTCCTGCCACTGTGACGCCCCCCTCCCCCTCCATGTTCTGCCTGCTTCTGATCCCCCCCCCCGCCCGTGTGCCCTCCTGCCACTGACGCCCCCCTCCCCCTCCATGTTCTGCCTGCTTCTGATCCCCGCCCGTGTGCCCTCCTGCCACTGTGACGCCCCCCTCCCCCTCCATGTTCTGCCTGCTTCTGATCCCCGCCCGTGTGCCCTCCTGCCACTGTGACGCCCCCCTCCCCCTCCATGTTCTGCCTGCTTCTGATCCCCCCCCGCCCGTGTGCCCTCCTGCCACTGTGACGCTCCCCTCCCCCTCCATGTTCTGCCTGCTTCTGATCCCCCCCCGCCCGTGTGCCCTCCTGCCACTGTGACGCTCCCCTCCCCCTCCATGTTCTGCCTGCTTCTGATCCCCCCCCCGCCCGTGTGCCCTCCTGCCACTGTGACGCCCCCCTCCCCCTCCATGTTCTGCCTGCTTCTGATCCCCCCCCCCCGTGTGCCCTCCTGCCACTGTGACGCCCCCCTCCCCCTCCATGTTCTGCCTGCTTCTGATCCCCCCCCCCCGTGTGCCCTCCTGCCATTGTGACGCCCCCCTCCCATATCACTGCCAGCTTCCCTGTACTGTAAAAGAAGACATTTTATAAAAACAGATCATTTGTAAACATTGTAACTAATAATAAAAAATAAAAAAAAATGTAAAATAAAATTATTTGAAAAGTGTAAACATTTAACAGTAAAGAAATGTAAAAAACAATTTAAAAAGGTCTCCGTTATCTTTGTGTCCCTAATAACGACTTTAGTGCATTTTATGTGAAAATATTGTTTTTCATATGGGGGGGGGGGGGGGCCTGTCAGGTAGGCTGTATAGGGGCCCCATGATTTCTAACAGCAGCCCTGGTTGAGAGGCGAGAGGCAAAGGGTGAGAGGTGAGGGGCGAGAGGGGAGAGATGAGAGGCAAGGGGTAAGGGGTGAGAGGGGTAAGGGGCGAGAGGCGAGAGACAAGGGGTGAGAGGTGAGGGGCGAGAGGTGAGAGGCGAGAGGCAAGGGGCGAGAGGCAAGGGGTGAGAGGTGAGGGGCGAGAGGTGAGAGGCAAGGGGTGAGAGGTGAGGGGCGAGAGACAAGGGGTGAGAGGTGAGGGGCGAGAGGTGAGAGGCGAGAGGCAAGGGGCGAGAGGCAAGGGGTGAGAGGTGAGGGGCGAGAGGTGAGAGGCAAGGGGTGAGAGGTGAGGGGTGAGAGGCGAGAGGGGAGAGATGAGAGGCAAGGGGTAAGGGGTGAGAGGGGTAAGGGGCGAGAGACAAGGGGTGAGAGGTGAGGGGCGAGAGGGGAGAGGTGAGGGGCGAGAGGTGAGAGGCGAGAGGCAAGGGGTGAGAGGCGAGAGGCAAGGGGTGAGAGGTGAGGGGCGAGAGGTGAGAGGCAAGGGGTGAGAGGTGAGGGGCGAGAGGTGAGAGGTGAGAGGTGAGGGGTAAGGGGTGAGAGGTGAGGGGCGAGAGGTGAGAGGCAAGGGGTGAGAGGTGAGGGGCGAGAGGTGAGAGGTGAGAGGTGAGGGGTAAGGGGTGAGAGGTGAGGGGCGAGAGGTGAGAGGTGAGGGGTAAGGGGCGAGAGGCAAAGGGTGAGAGGTGAGGGGCGAGAGGTGAGAGGCGAGAGGCAAGGGGTAAGGGGCGAGAGGGGAGAGGTGAGGGGCGAGAGGCAAGGGGTGAGAGGTGAGGGGTAAGGGGTGAGAGGTGAGGGGTAGGGGGCGAGAGGTGAGGGGTAAGTGGAGAGAGGTGAGGGGCGAGAGGGGAGGGGCGAGAGGGGAGGGGTGAGAGGGGAGGGGCAAGAGGGGAGGGGTGAGAGGGGAGGGGCGAGAGGGGAGAGGCGGGAGGCAGGGCATGGGGCAAGAGGATCGTGTATCTCCTCACAGGGATCAGAACAGACGGGTACGAGGTTAGAGTGTCATGTGACCTCCCAGAATCCTCCTCACCTCTCCGGTCAGGTCTGTATTACTAATAGAGATAAGAGTGATGTCATGTGACCTCCCAGAATCCTCCTCACCTCTCCGGTCAGGTCTGTATTATTAATAGAGATAAGAGTGATGTCATGTGACCTCCCAGAATCCTCCTCACCTCTCCGGTCAGGTCTGTGTATTATTAATAGAGATAAGAGTGATATCATGTGACCTCCCAGAATCCTCCTCACCTCTCCGGTCAGGTCTGTATTATTATTAATAGAGATAAGAGTGATGTCATGTGACCTCCCAGAATCCTCCTCACCTTTCCGGTCAGGTCTGTGTATTATTAATAGAGATAAGAGTGATGTCATGTGACCTCCCAGAATCCTCCTCACCTCTCCGGTCAGGTCTGTGTATTATTAATAGAGATAAGAGTGATGTCATGTGACCTCCCAGAATCCTCCTCACCTCTCCGGTCAGGTCTGTATTATTATTAATAGAGATAAGAGTGATGTCATGTGACCTCCCAGAATCCTCCTCACCTCTCCGGTCAGGTCTGTATTATTAATAGAGATAAGAGTGATGTCATGTGACCTCCCAGAATCCTCCTCACCTCTCCGGTCAGGTCTGTGTATTATTAATAGAGATAAGAGTGATGTCATGTGACCTCCCAGAATCCTCCTCACCTCTCCGGTCAGGTCTGTGTATTATTAATAGAGATAAGAGTGATGTCATGTGACCTCCCAGAATCCTCCTCACCTCTCCGGTCAGGTCTGTATTATTAATAGAGATAAGAGCGATGTCATGTGACCTCCCAGAATCCTCCTCACCTCTCCGGTCAGGTCTGTGTATTATTAATAGAGATAAGAGTGATGTCATGTGACCTCCCAGAATCTTCCTCACCTCTCCGGTCAGGTCTGTATTATTAATAGAGATAAGAGTGATGTCATGTGACCTCCCAGAATCCTCCTCACCTCTCCGGTCAGGTCTGTATTATTAATAGAGATAAGAGTGATGTCATGTGACCTCCCAGAATCCTCCTCACCTCTCCGGTCAGGTCTGTGTATTATTAATAGAGATAAGAGTGATGTCATGTGACCTCCCAGAATCCTCCTCACCTCTCCGGTCAGGTCTGTGTATTATTAATAGAGATAAGAGTGATGTCATGTGACCTCCCAGAATCCCCCTCACCTCTCCGGTCAGGTCTGTGTATTATTAATAGAGATAAGAGTGATGTCATGTGACCTCCCAGAATCCTCCTCACCTCTCCGGTCAGGTCTGTATTAGTAATAGAGATAAGAGTGATGTCATGTGACCTCCCAGAATCCTCCTCACCTCTCCGGTCAGGTCTGTATTATTAATAGAGATAAGAGTGATGTCATGTGACCTCCCAGAATCCTCCTCACCTCTCCGGTCAGGTCTGTATTATTAATAGAGATAAGAGTGATGTCATGTGACCTCCCAGAATCCTCCTCACCTCTCCGGTCAGGTCTGTATTATTAATAGAGATAAGAGTGATGTCATGTGACCTCCCAGAATCCTCCTCACCTCTCCGGTCAGGTCTGTGTATTATTAATAGAGATAAGAGTGATGTCATGTGACCTCCCAGAATCCTCCTCACCTCTCCGGTCAGGTCTGTGTATTATTAATAGAGATAAGAGTGATGTCATGTGACCTCCCAGAATCCTCCTCACCTCTCCGGTCAGGTCTGTGTATTATTAATAGAGATAAGAGTGATGTCATGTGACCTCCCAGAATCCTCCTCACCTCTCCGGTCAGGTCTGTATTATTAATAGAGATAAGAGTGATGTCATGTGACCTCCCAGAATCCTCCTCACCTCTCCGGTCAGGTCTGTGTATTATTAATAGAGATAAGAGTGATGTCATGTGACCTCCCAGACTCCTCCTCACCTCTCCGGTCTGTATTATTAATAGAGATAAGAGTGATGTCATGTGACCTCCCAGAATCCTCCTCACCTCTCCGGTCAGGTCTGTATTATTAATAGAGATAAGAGTGATGTCATGTGACCTCCCAGAATCCTCCTCACCTCTCCGGTCAGGTCTGTATTATTAATAGAGATAAGAGTGATGTCATGTGACCTCCCAGAATCCTCCTCACCTCTCCGGTCAGGTCTGTGTATTATTAATAGAGATAAGAGTGATGTCATGTGACCTCCCAGAATCCTCCTCACCTCTCCGGTCAGGTCTGTGTATTATTAATAGAGATAAGAGTGATGTCATGTGACCTCCCAGAATCCTCCTCACCCCTCCGGTCAGGTCTGTGTATTATTAATAGAGATAAGAGTAATGTCATGTGACCTCCCAGAATCCTCCTCACCTCTCCGGTCAGGTCTGTATTATTAATAGAGATAAGAGTGATGTCATGTGACCTCCCAGAATCCTCCTCACCTCTCCGGTCAGGTCTGTGTATTATTAATAGAGATAAGAGTGATGTCATGTGACCTCCCAGAATCCTCCTCACCTCTCCGGTCAGGTCTGTATTATTAATAGAGATAAGAGTGATGTCATGTGACCTCCCAGAATCCTCCTCACCTCTCCGGTCAGGTCTGTATTATTATTAATAGAGATAAGAGTGATGTCATGTGACCTAACAGAATCCTCCTCACCTCTCCGGTCAGGTCTGTGTATTATTAATAGAGATAAGAGTGATGTCATGTGACCTCCCAGAATCCTCCTCACCTCTCCGGTCAGGTCTGTATTATTAATAGAGATAAGAGTGATGTCATGTGACCTCCCAGAATCCTCCTCACCTCTCCGGTCAGGTCTGTGTATTATTAATAGAGATAAGAGTGATGTCATGTGACCTCCCAGAATCCTCCTCACCTCTCCGGTCAGGTCTGTATTATTAATAGAGATAAGAGTGATGTCATGTGACCTCCCAGAATCCTCCTCACCTCTCCGGTCAGGTCTGTATTATTAATAGAGATAAGAGTGATGTCATGTGACCTCCCAGAATCCTCCTCACCTCTCCGGTCAGGTCTGTGTATTATTAATAGAGATAAAAGTGATGTCATGTGACCTCCCAGAATCCTCCTCACCTCTCCGGTCAGGTCTGTATTATTAATAGAGATAAGAGTGATGTCATGTGACCTCCCAGAATCCTCCTCACCTCTCCGGTCAGGTCTGTGTATTATTAATAGAGATAAGAGTGATGTCATGTGACCTCCCAGAATCCTCCTCACCTCTCCGGTCAGGTCTGTGTATTATTAATAGAGATAAGTGTGATGTCATGTGACCTCCCAGAATCCTCCTCACCTCTCCGGTCAGGTCTGTGTATTATTAATAGAGATAAGAGTGATGTCATGTGACCTCCCAGAATCCTCCTCACCTCTCCGGTCAGGTCTGTATTATTAATAGAGATAAGAGTGATGTCATGTGACCTCCCAGAATCCTCCTCACCTCTCCGGTCAGGTCTGTATTATTAATAGAGATAAGAGTGATGTCACATGACCTCCCAGAATCCTCCTCACCTCTCCGGTCAGGTCTGTATTATTAATAGAGATAAGAGTGATGTCATGTGACCTCCCAGAATCCTCCTCACCTCTCCGGTCAGGTCTGTATTATTAATAGAGATAAGAGTGATGTCATGTGACCTCCCAGAATCCTCCTCACCTCTCCGGTCAGGTCTGTGTATTATTAATAGAGATAAGAGTGATGTCATGTGACCTCCCAGAATCCTCCTCACCTCTCCGGTCAGGTCTGTATTATTAATAGAGATAAGAGTCATGTCATGTGACCTCCCAGAATCCTCCTCACCTCTCCGGTCAGCAGGTAGAGGATCTCCAGGGTGAGATCTATGACGGTCCCGTGATCCATGCTGATGTGGGGGGATGGGCTGTCGTCTCTGAGATGTACTCCGGGTGTTGCAGGGAAGCTGTATGAAGAAATAATGGAGGAGAAGGTCAGAGGTCAGGAACAGAAGAATATATATATATATATAGTATGTGACAGAAGTAAGTACACCCCTTGTATCTTGTCATGTGACAACACTTTGTATCTCCAATGTAGTGATGAGAGTTCAGCTTGTATAACACAATGACGGCGGTAAGGTGGCTCTATAAATCCCAGCCGCCGTCATTTGACGTCTTTGCGTCCTCCGGACACTGGGGGGCGCGTCCCCGAGGTGCCTGGCGGCCGCGATGTCCGCGATCAGCAATGACACAGCAGGGACGTGGAGCTCTGTGTAATGATGGGGTGTAAACACAGAGTGTGACGGTATCGGTATGATATCCCCGTCAAGCATTCCCTCCTCTCCATACAAGAACATCACAGGATTCCCCACACATGAGTCAAGACTGAATGCTGGAACCAAGACTGATTTATTGACACAAAAACTCAGCTTATATGTGGTTACAGCCTGTTAGGAACGCCCCCCTCACACAGTGGGGTTTCCCATACAGATTATAGGAGACAAGTCGGAGCCGACCCTGCAGACACGTTTCTTTAGATAAAGACATCAGTGGAGTTAATTACTACACTGAAGCAATCAGAATAATTAACATACTACTTCTCTAATCATTTAGCCTGATGATACAATACACATCTTTTAAGGGTAAACACAGATCTTCTTCACACAACACAATAGATCAATTAACCTTTAGAATAGTGAGGGGACATTAGCACGTCAATAACCTGTCAGAGGAATGAATCACACATGAAATTCCTTTCTACCTCTACCCATGGCTAGCAGGGAGCAGTACACTGAGACATATAGGCAAATGTATCACACAGAGCTCCACGTGCTGTCAGAGGAGAGGAGACAGATCTGTGTCCCTTGTACATAGGAACACCGATCAGTCCCCTCCCCCAGTCACCCCCTCCCCCCACACAGCATCGGTCTCCTCCCCCAGTCACCCCCCTCCCCCCACAGTTAGAACACACCCAGGGCATACATTTAACCCCTTCCTCGCCCCCTAGTGTTAACCCCTTCCCTGCCAGTCACATTTATACAGTAATCAGTGCGTTTTTATAGCGCTGTTCGCTGTATTAATGTCAGGAACCCGCTCGCCAGAACACCTGAGACCTTGTAACACTAACATGTCACATGACACCGGGGGAGGGGAAAGGGCTAATTGGGGCCCAATTTGGAGATTTTCTCTTAAGGGTGTCCTGACTTTTGTCAGACACTGTATACAAATCATAGAGGGGTGTATATAGAGATATATGAGGAGTATACTGTCAGTATATAGAGATATATGAGGAGTATACTGTCAGTATATAGAGATATATGGGGAGTATACTGTCAGTATATATAGAGATATATGAGGAGTATACTGTCAGTATATATAGAGATATATGAGGAGTATACTGTCAGTATATAGAGATATATGAGGAGTATACTGTCAGTATATAGAGATATATGAGGAGTATACTGTCAGTATATATAGAGATATATGAGGAGTATACTGTCAGTATATATAGAGATATATGAGGAGTATACTGTCAGTATATATAGAGATATATGAGGAGTATACTGTCAGTATATATAGAGATATATGAGGAGTATACTGTCAGTATATATAGAGATATATGAGGAGTATACTGTCAGTATATATAGAGATATATGAGGAGTATACTGTCAGTATATATAGAGATATATGGAGGAGTATACTGTCAGTATATATAGAGATATATGAGGAGTATACTGTCAGTATATATAGAGATATATGAGGAGTATACTGTCAGTATATATAGAGATATATGAGGAGTATACTGTCAGTATATATAGAGATATATGAGGAGTATACTGTCAGTATATATAGAGATATATGAGGAGTATACTGTCAGTATATATAGAGATATATGAGGAGTATACTGTCAGTATATATAGAGATATATGAGGAGTATACTGTCAGTATATATAGAGATATATGAGGAGTATACTGTCAGTATATATAGAGATATATGAGGAGTATACTGTCAGTATATATAGAGATATATGAGGAGTATACTGTCAGTATATAGAGATATATGAGGAGTATACTGTCAGTATATATAGAGATATATGAGGAGTATACTGTCAGTATATAGAGATATATGAGGAGTATACTGTCAGTATATATAGAGATATATGAGGAGTATACTGTCAGTATATAGAGATATATGAGGAGTATACTGTCAGTATATATAGAGATATATGAGGAGTATACTGTCAGTATATATAGAGATATATGAGGAGTATACTGTCAGTATATATAGAGATATATGGGGAGTATACTGTCAGTATATATAGAGATATATGAGGAGTATACTGTCAGTATATATAGAGATATATGGGGAGTATACTGTCAGTATATATAGAGATATATGAGGAGTATACTGTCAGTATATATAGAGATATATGAGGAGTATACTGTCAGTATATATAGAGATATATGAGGAGTATACTGTCAGTATATATAGAGATATATGAGGAGTATACTGTCAGTATATATAGAGATATATGAGGAGTATACTGTCAGTATATAGAGATATATGAGGAGTATACTGTCAGTATATATAGAGATATATGAGGAGTATACTGTCAGTATATATAGAGATATATGGGGAGTATACTGTCAGTATATATAGAGATATATGAGGAGTATACTGTCAGTATATATAGAGATATATGAGGAGTATACTGTCAGTATATATAGAGATATATGAGGAGTATACTGTCAGTATATATAGAGATATATGGGGAGTATACTGTCAGTATATAGAGATATATGAGGAGTATACTGTCAGTATATATAGAGATATATGAGGAGTATACTGTCAGTATATATAGAGATATATGAGGAGTATACTGTCAGTATATAGAGATATATGGGGAGTATACTGTCAGTATATATAGAGATATATGAGGAGTATACTGTCAGTATATATAGAGATATATGAGGAGTATACTGTCAGTATATAGAGATATATGAGGAGTATACTGTCAGTATATATAGAGATATATGAGGAGTATACTGTCAGTATATATAGAGATATATGAGGAGTATACTGTCAGTATATAGAGATATATGAGGAGTATACTGTCAGTATATATATAGATATATGAGGAGTATACTGTCAGTATATATATAGATATATGAGGAGTATACTGTCAGTATATATAGAGATATATGAGGAGTATACTGTCAGTATATATAGAGATATATGAGGAGTATACTGTCAGTATATAGAGATATATGAGGAGTATACTGTCAGTATATATAGAGATATATGAGGAGTATACTGTCAGTATATAGAGATATATGAGGAGTATACTGTCAGTATATATAGAGATATATGAGGAGTATACTGTCAGTATATATAGAGATATATGAGGAGTATACTGTCAGTATATATAGAGATATATGGGGAGTATACTGTCAGTATATATAGAGATATATGAGGAGTATACTGTCAGTATATATAGAGATATATGGGGAGTATACTGTCAGTATATATAGAGATATATGAGGAGTATACTGTCAGTATATATAGAGATATATGGGGAGTATACTGTCAGTATATATAGAGATATATGAGGAGTATACTGTCAGTATATAGAGATATATGAGGAGTATACTGTCAGTATATATAGAGATATATGGGGAGTATACTGTCAGTATATATAGAGATATATGAGGAGTATACTGTCAGTATATATAGAGATATATGAGGAGTATACTGTCAGTATATATAGAGATATATGAGGAGTATACTGTCAGTATATATAGAGATATATGAGGAGTATACTGTCAGTATATAGAGATATATGAGGAGTATACTGTCAGTATATATAGAGATATATGAGGAGTATACTGTCAGTATATAGAGATATATGGGGAGTATACTGTCAGTATATATAGAGATATATGAGGAGTATACTGTCAGTATATATAGAGATATATGAGGAGTATACTGTCAGTATATAGAGATATATGAGGAGTATACTGTCAGTATATATAGAGATATATGAGGAGTATACTGTCAGTATATAGAGATATATGAGGAGTATACTGTCAGTATATATAGAGATATATGAGGAGTATACTGTCAGTATATATAGAGATATATGAGGAGTATACTGTCAGTATATATAGAGATATATGAGGAGTATACTGTCAGTATATATAGAGATATATGAGGAGTATACTGTCAGTATATATAGAGATATATGGGGAGTATACTGTCAGTATATATAGAGATATATGAGGAGTATACTGTCAGTATATATAGAGATATATGGGAGTATACTGTCAGTATATATAGAGATATATGAGGAGTATACTGTCAGTATATATAGAGATATATGAGGAGTATACTGTCAGTATATAGAGATATATGGGAGTATACTGTCAGTATATATAGAGATATATGAGGAGTATACTGTCAGTATATATAGAGATATATGAGGAGTATACTGTCAGTATATATAGAGATATATGAGGAGTATACTGTCAGTATATATAGAGATATATGGGGAGTATACTGTCAGTATATATAGAGATATATGAGGAGTATACTGTCAGTATATATAGAGATATATGAGGAGTATACTGTCAGTATATAGAGATATATGAGGAGTATACTGTCAGTATATATAGAGATATATGGGGAGTATACTGTCAGTATATATAGAGATATATGAGGAGTATACTGTCAGTATATATAGAGATATATGAGGAGTATACTGTCAGTATATATAGAGATATATGAGGAGTATACTGTCAGTATATATAGAGATATATGAGGAGTATACTGTCAGTATATATAGAGATATATGAGGAGTATACTGTCAGTATATAGAGATATATGAGGAGTATACTGTCAGTATATATAGAGATATATGAGGAGTATACTGTCAGTATATATAGAGATATATGGGGAGTATACTGTCAGTATATATAGAGATATATGGGGAGTATACTGTCAGTATATATAGAGATATATGGGAGTATACTGTCAGTATATATAGAGATATATGAGGAGTATACTGTCAGTATATATAGAGATATATGAGGAGTATACTGTCAGTATATATAGAGATATATGAGGAGTATACTGTCAGTATATATAGAGATATATGAGGAGTATACTGTCAGTATATATAGAGATATATGAGGAGTATACTGTCAGTATATATAGAGATATATGAGGAGTATACTGTCAGTATATATAGAGATATATGAGGAGTATACTGTCAGTATATATAGAGATATATGAGGAGTATACTGTCAGTATATATAGAGATATATGGGGAGTATACTGTCAGTATATATAGAGATATATGAGGAGTATACTGTCAGTATATATAGAGATATATGAGGAGTATACTGTCAGTATATATAGAGATATATGAGGAGTATACTGTCAGTATATATAGAGATATATGAGGAGTATACTGTCAGTATATAGAGATATATGAGGAGTATACTGTCAGTATATAGAGATATATGGGGAGTATACTGTCAGTATATAGAGATATATGAGGAGTATACTGTCAGTATATATAGAGATATATGAGGAGTATACTGTCAGTATATATAGAGATATATGAGGAGTATACTGTCAGTATATAGAGATATATGAGGAGTATACTGTCAGTATATATAGAGATATATGGGGAGTATACTGTCAGTATATATAGAGATATATGAGGAGTATACTGTCAGTATATATAGAGATATATGAGGAGTATACTGTCAGTATATATAGAGATATATGAGGAGTATACTGTCAGTATATATAGAGATATATGAGGAGTATACTGTCAGTATATATAGAGATATATGAGGAGTATACTGTCAGTATATATAGAGATATATGGGGAGTATACTGTCAGTATATAGAGATATATGAGGAGTATACTGTCAGTATATAGAGATATATGAGGAGTATACTGTCAGTATATAGAGATATATGAGGAGTATACTGTCAGTATATATAGAGATATATGAGGAGTATACTGTCAGTATATAGAGATATATGAGGAGTATACTGTCAGTATATATAGAGATATATGAGGAGTATACTGTCAGTATATATAGAGATATATGAGGAGTATACTGTCAGTATATATAGAGATATATGAGGAGTATACTGTCAGTATATATAGAGATATATGAGGAGTATACTGTCAGTATATATAGAGATATATGAGGAGTATACTGTCAGTATATATAGAGATATATGAGGAGTATACTGTCAGTATATATAGAGATATATGAGGAGTATACTGTCAGTATATATAGAGATATATGAGGAGTATACTGTCAGTATATAGAGATATATGAGGAGTATACTGTCAGTATATAGAGATATATGGGGAGTATACTGTCAGTATATATAGAGATATATGAGGAGTATACTGTCAGTATATAGAGATATATGAGGAGTATACTGTCAGTATATATAGAGATATATGAGGAGTATACTGTCAGTATATAGAGATATATGAGGGAGTATACTGTCAGTATATATAGAGATATATGAGGAGTATACTGTCAGTATATAGAGATATATGAGGAGTATACTGTCAGTATATAGAGATATATGAGGAGTATACTGTCAGTATATAGAGATATATGGGGAGTATACTGTCAGTATATATAGAGATATATGAGGAGTATACTGTCAGTATATAGAGATATATGAGGAGTATACTGTCAGTATATAGAGATATATGAGGAGTATACTGTCAGTATATAGAGATATATGAGGAGTATACTGTCAGTATATATATAGATATATGAGGAGTATACTGTCAGTATATAGAGATATATGAGGAGTATACTGTCAGTATATAGAGATATATGAGGAGTATACTGTCAGTATATAGAGATATATGAGGAGTATACTGTCAGTATATATAGAGATATATGAGGAGTATACTGTCAGTATATATAGAGATATATGGGGAGTATACTGTCAGTATATAGAGATATATGAGGAGTATACTGTCAGTATATATAGATATATGAGGAGTATACTGTCAGTATATATAGAGATATATGGGGAGTATACTGTCAGTATATAGAGATATATGAGGAGTATACTGTCAGTATATATAGAGATATATGAGGAGTATACTGTCAGTATATAGAGATATATGAGGAGTATACTGTCAGTATATATAGAGATATATGGGGAGTATACTGTCAGTATATATAGAGATATATGAGGAGTATACTGTCAGTATATAGAGATATATGGGGAGTATACTGTCAGTATATATAGAGATATATGAGGAGTATACTGTCAGTATATATAGAGATATATGAGGAGTATACTGTCAGTATATATAGAGATATATGAGGAGTATACTGTCAGTATATATAGAGATATATGAGGAGTATACTGTCAGTATATATAGAGATATATGAGGAGTATACTGTCAGTATATATAGAGATATATGAGGAGTATACTGTCAGTATATATAGAGATATATGAGGAGTATACTGTCAGTATATATAGAGATATATGAGGAGTATACTGTCAGTATATATAGAGATATATGAGGAGTATACTGTCAGTATATATAGAGATATATGAGGAGTATACTGTCAGTATATAGAGAGATATATGAGGAGTATACTGTCAGTATATAGAGATATATGAGGAGTATACTGTCAGTATATAGAGATATATGAGGAGTATACTGTCAGTATATAGAGATATATGGGGAGTATACTGTCAGTATATATAGAGATATATGAGGAGTATACTGTCAGTATATATAGAGATATATGAGGAGTATACTGTCAGTATATATAGAGATATATGAGGAGTATACTGTCAGTATATATAGAGATATATGAGGAGTATACTGTCAGTATATATAGAGATATATGAGGAGTATACTGTCAGTATATATAGAGATATATGAGGAGTATACTGTCAGTATATATAGAGATATATGAGGAGTATACTGTCAGTATATATAGAGATATATGAGGAGTATACTGTCAGTATATATAGAGATATATGAGGAGTATACTGTCAGTATATAGAGATATATGAGGAGTATACTGTCAGTATATATAGAGATATATGAGGAGTATACTGTCAGTATATATAGAGATATATGGGGAGTATACTGTCAGTATATATAGAGATATATGGGGAGTATACTGTCAGTATATAGAGATATATGAGGAGTATACTGTCAGTATATAGAGATATATGAGGAGTATACTGTCAGTATATAGAGATATATGAGGAGTATACTGTCAGTATATAGAGAGATATATGGGGAGTATACTGTCAGTATATAGAGAGATATATGGGGAGTATACTGTCAGTATATAGAGATATATGAGGAGTATACTGTCAGTATATAGAGATATATGAGGAGTATACTGTCAGTATATATAGAGATATATGAGGAGTATACTGTCAGTATATATAGAGATATATGAGGAGTATACTGTCAGTATATATAGAGATATATGAGGAGTATACTGTCAGTATATATAGAGATATATGAGGAGTATACTGTCAGTATATATAGAGATATATGGGGAGTATACTGTCAGTATATATAGAGATATATGAGGAGTATACTGTCAGTATATAGAGAGATATATGGGGAGTATACTGTCAGTATATATAGAGATATATGGGGAGTATACTGTCAGTATATATAGAGATATATGAGGAGTATACTGTCAGTATATATAGAGATATATGGGGAGTATACTGTCAGTATATATAGAGATATATGAGGAGTATACTGTCAGTATATAGAGATATATGGGGAGTATACTGTCAGTATATATAGAGATATATGAGGAGTATACTGTCAGTATATATAGAGATATATGGGGAGTATACTGTCAGTATATATAGAGATATATGAGGAGTATACTGTCAGTATATATAGAGATATATGAGGAGTATACTGTCAGTATATAGAGATATATGAGGAGTATACTGTCAGTATATATATAGAGATATATGAGGAGTATACTGTCAGTATATATAGAGATATATGAGGAGTATACTGTCAGTATATATAGAGATATATGAGGAGTATACTGTCAGTATATATAGAGATATATGAGGAGTATACTGTCAGTATATATAGAGATATATGGGGAGTATACTGTCAGTATATATAGAGATATATGGGGAGTATACTGTCAGTATATATAGAGATATATGAGGAGTATACTGTCAGTATATATAGAGATATATGGGGAGTATACTGTCAGTATATAGAGATATATGGGGAGTATACTGTCAGTATATAGAGATATATGGGGAGTATACTGTCAGTATATAGAGATATATGAGGAGTATACTGTCAGTATATAGAGATATATGAGGAGTATACTGTCAGTATATATAGAGATATATGGGGAGTATACTGTCAGTATATAGAGATATATGAGGAGTATACTGTCAGTATATAGAGATATATGAGGAGTATACTGTCAGTATATATAGAGATATATGGGGAGTATACTGTCAGTATATATAGAGATATATGAGGAGTATACTGTCAGTATATAGAGATATATGAGGAGTATACTGTCAGTATATATAGAGATATATGAGGAGTATACTGTCAGTATATATAGAGATATATGAGGAGTATACTGTCAGTATATAGAGATATATGAGGAGTATACTGTCAGTATATATAGAGATATATGAGGAGTATACTGTCAGTATATATAGAGATATATGGGGAGTATACTGTCAGTATATATAGAGATATATGGGGAGTATACTGTCAGTATATATAGAGATATATGAGGAGTATACTGTCAGTATATATAGAGATATATGAGGAGTATACTGTCAGTATATAGAGATATATGAGGAGTATACTGTCAGTATATATAGAGATATATGAGGAGTATACTGTCAGTATATATAGAGATATATGAGGAGTATACTGTCAGTATATAGAGATATATGAGGAGTATACTGTCAGTATATATAGAGATATATGAGGAGTATACTGTCAGTATATATAGAGATATATGGGGAGTATACTGTCAGTATATAGAGATATATGGGGAGTATACTGTCAGTATATATAGAGATATATGAGGAGTATACTGTCAGTATATATAGAGATATATGAGGAGTATACTGTCAGTATATATAGAGATATATGAGGAGTATACTGTCAGTATATAGAGATATATGAGGAGTATACTGTCAGTATATATAGAGATATATGAGGAGTATACTGTCAGTATATAGAGATATATGGGGAGTATACTGTCAGTATATATAGAGATATATGGGGAGTATACTGTCAGTATATATAGAGATATATGAGGAGTATACTGTCAGTATATATAGAGATATATGAGGAGTATACTGTCAGTATATATATAGATATATGAGGAGTATACTGTCAGTATATAGAGATATATGAGGAGTATACTGTCAGTATATATAGAGATATATGGGGAGTATACTGTCAGTATATATAGAGATATATGAGGAGTATACTGTCAGTATATATAGAGATATATGAGGAGTATACTGTCAGTATATAGAGATATATGAGGAGTATACTGTCAGTATATATAGAGATATATGGGGAGTATACTGTCAGTATATATAGAGATATATGAGGAGTATACTGTCAGTATATATAGAGATATATGAGGAGTATACTGTCAGTATATAGAGATATATGAGGAGTATACTGTCAGTATATAGAGATATATGAGGAGTATACTGTCAGTATATAGAGATATATGAGGAGTATACTGTCAGTATATATAGAGATATATGAGGAGTATACTGTCAGTATATAGAGATATATGAGGAGTATACTGTCAGTATATATAGAGATATATGAGGAGTATACTGTCAGTATATATAGAGATATATGAGGAGTATACTGTCAGTATATATAGAGATATATGAGGAGTATACTGTCAGTATATATAGAGATATATGAGGAGTATACTGTCAGTATATATAGAGATATATGAGGAGTATACTGTCAGTATATATAGAGATATATGAGGAGTATACTGTCAGTATATATAGAGATATATGAGGAGTATACTGTCAGTATATAGAGATATATGAGGAGTATACTGTCAGTATATAGAGATATATGAGGAGTATACTGTCAGTATATATAGAGATATATGAGGAGTATACTGTCAGTATATATAGAGATATATGAGGAGTATACTGTCAGTATATAGAGATATATGAGGAGTATACTGTCAGTATATAGAGATATATGAGGAGTATACTGTCAGTATATAGAGATATATGAGGAGTATACTGTCAGTATATATAGAGATATATGGGGAGTATACTGTCAGTATATATAGAGATATATGAGGAGTATACTGTCAGTATATAGAGATATATGAGGAGTATACTGTCAGTATATATAGAGATATATGAGGAGTATACTGTCAGTATATATAGAGATATATGAGGAGTATACTGTCAGTATATAGAGATATATGAGGAGTATACTGTCAGTATATATAGAGATATATGAGGAGTATACTGTCAGTATATAGAGAGATATATGGGGAGTATACTGTCAGTATATATAGAGATATATGAGGAGTATACTGTCAGTATATATAGAGATATATGAGGAGTATACTGTCAGTATATAGAGATATATGAGGAGTATACTGTCAGTATATAGAGATATATGAGGAGTATACTGTCAGTATATATAGAGATATATGAGGAGTATACTGTCAGTATATATAGAGATATATGGGGAGTATACTGTCAGTATATATAGAGATATATGAGGAGTATACTGTCAGTATATAGAGATATATGAGGAGTATACTGTCAGTATATAGAGATATATGAGGAGTATACTGTCAGTATATATAGAGATATATGGGGAGTATACTGTCAGTATATATAGAGATATATGGGGAGTATACTGTCAGTATATAGAGATATATGGGGAGTATACTGTCAGTATATATAGAGATATATGGGGAGTATACTGTCAGTATATAGAGATATATGGGGAGTATACTGTCAGTATATATAGAGATATATGAGGAGTATACTGTCAGTATATAGAGATATATGAGGAGTATACTGTCAGTATATATAGAGATATATGAGGAGTATACTGTCAGTATATAGAGATATATGAGGAGTATACTGTCAGTATATATAGAGATATATGAGGAGTATACTGTCAGTATATATAGAGATATATGGGGAGTATACTGTCAGTATATATAGAGATATATGAGGAGTATACTGTCAGTATATATAGAGATATATGGGGAGTATACTGTCAGTATATAGAGATATATGGGGAGTATACTGTCAGTATATATAGAGATATATGAGGAGTATACTGTCAGTATATAGAGATATATGAGGAGTATACTGTCAGTATATATAGAGATATATGAGGAGTATACTGTCAGTATATAGAGATATATGGGGAGTATACTGTCAGTATATATAGAGATATATGAGGAGTATACTGTCAGTATATAGAGATATATGGGGAGTATACTGTCAGTATATATAGAGATATATGAGGAGTATACTGTCAGTATATATAGAGATATATGGGGAGTATACTGTCAGTATATATAGAGATATATGAGGAGTATACTGTCAGTATATATAGAGATATATGAGGAGTATACTGTCAGTATATATAGAGATATATGGGGAGTATACTGTCAGTATATAGAGATATATGAGGAGTATACTGTCAGTATATATAGAGATATATGAGGAGTATACTGTCAGTATATAGAGATATATGGGGAGTATACTGTCAGTATATATAGAGATATATGAGGAGTATACTGTCAGTATATAGAGATATATGAGGAGTATACTGTCAGTATATATAGAGATATATGAGGAGTATACTGTCAGTATATAGAGATATATGAGGAGTATACTGTCAGTATATATAGAGATATATGGGGAGTATACTGTCAGTATATAGAGATATATGGGGAGTATACTGTCAGTATATAGAGATATATGGGGAGTATACTGTCAGTATATATAGAGATATATGAGGAGTATACTGTCAGTATATAGAGATATATGAGGAGTATACTGTCAGTATATAGAGATATATGGGGAGTATACTGTCAGTATATATAGAGATATATGGGGAGTATACTGTCAGTATATATAGAGATATATGGGGAGTATACTGTCAGTATATATAGAGATATATGAGGAGTATACTGTCAGTATATATAGAGATATATGAGGAGTATACTGTCAGTATATATAGAGATATATGAGGAGTATACTGTCAGTATATAAAGATATATGGGGAGTATACTGTCAGTATATATAGAGATATATGAGGAGTATACTGTCAGTATATAGAGATATATGAGGAGTATACTGTCAGTATATAGAGATATATGGGGAGTATACTGTCAGTATATATAGAGATATATGAGGAGTATACTGTCAGTATATAGAGATATATGGGGAGTATACTGTCAGTATATATAGAGATATATGGGGAGTATACTGTCAGTATATAGAGATATATGAGGAGTATACTGTCAGTATATAGAGATATATGGGGAGTATACTGTCAGTATATATAGAGATATATGAGGAGTATACTGTCAGTATATATAGAGATATATGGGGAGTATACTGTCAGTATATAGATATATGGGGAGTATACTGTCAGTATATAGAGATATATGAGGAGTATACTGTCAGTATATATAGAGATATATGGGGAGTATACTGTCAGTATATATAGAGATATATGAGGAGTATACTGTCAGTATATAGAGATATATGGGGAGTATACTGTCAGTATATAGAGATATATGAGGAGTATACTGTCAGTATATATAGAGATATATGAGGAGTATACTGTCAGTATATATAGAGATATATGGGGAGTATACTGTCAGTATATATAGAGATATATGGGGAGTATACTGTCAGTATATATAGAGATATATGAGGAGTATACTGTCAGTATATATAGAGATATATGGGGAGTATACTGTCAGTATATAGAGATATATGAGGAGTATACTGTCAGTATATATAGAGATATATGAGGAGTATACTGTCAGTATATATAGAGATATATGGGGAGTATACTGTCAGTATATAGAGATATATGAGGAGTATACTGTCAGTATATAGAGATATATGAGGAGTATACTGTCAGTATATATAGAGATATATGAGGAGTATACTGTCAGTATATATAGAGATATATGAGGAGTATACTGTCAGTATATATAGAGATATATGAGGAGTATACTGTCAGTATATAGAGATATATGAGGAGTATACTGTCAGTATATATAGAGATATATGGGGAGTATACTGTCAGTATATATAGAGATATATGGGGAGTATACTGTCAGTATATAGAGATATATGAGGAGTATACTGTCAGTATATATAGAGATATATGAGGAGTATACTGTCAGTATATAGATATATGAGGAGTATACTGTCAGTATATATAGAGATATATGAGGAGTATACTGTCAGTATATAGATATATGGGGAGTATACTGTCAGTATATATAGAGATATATGAGGAGTATACTGTCAGTATATAGATATATGAGGAGTATACTGTCAGTATATAGATATATGAGGAGTATACTGTCAGTATATAGATATATGAGGAGTATACTGTCAGTATATATAGAGATATATGAGGAGTATACTGTCAGTATATATAGAGATATATGGGGAGTATACTGTCAGTATATATAGAGATATATGAGGAGTATACTGTCAGTATATATAGAGATATATGAGGAGTATACTGTCAGTATATATAGAGATATATGAGGAGTATACTGTCAGTATATATAGAGATATATGAGGAGTATACTGTCAGTATATAGAGATATATGAGGAGTATACTGTCAGTATATATAGAGATATATGGGGAGTATACTGTCAGTATATAGAGATATATGAGGAGTATACTGTCAGTATATATAGAGATATATGAGGAGTATACTGTCAGTATATATAGAGATATATGAGGAGTATACTGTCAGTATATAGAGATATATGAGGAGTATACTGTCAGTATATATAGAGATATATGAGGAGTATACTGTCAGTATATAGAGATATATGAGGAGTATACTGTCAGTATATAGAGATATATGAGGAGTATACTGTCAGTATATAGAGATATATGAGGAGTATACTGTCAGTATATAGAGATATATGAGGAGTATACTGTCAGTATATATATAGAGATATATGAGGAGTATACTGTCAGTATATAGAGATATATGAGGAGTATACTGTCAGTATATAGAGATATATGGGGAGTATACTGTCAGTATATATAGAGATATATGAGGAGTATACTGTCAGTATATATAGAGATATATGGGGAGTATACTGTCAGTATATATAGAGATATATGGGGAGTATACTGTCAGTATATATAGAGATATATGAGGAGTATACTGTCAGTATATAGAGATATATGAGGAGTATACTGTCAGTATATATAGAGATATATGAGGAGTATACTGTCAGTATATAGAGATATATGGGGAGTATACTGTCAGTATATATAGAGATATATGAGGAGTATACTGTCAGTATATAGATATATGAGGAGTATACTGTCAGTATATAGATATATGAGGAGTATACTGTCAGTATATAGAGATATATGAGGAGTATACTGTCAGTATATATAGAGATATATGAGGAGTATACTGTCAGTATATATAGAGATATATGAGGAGTATACTGTCAGTATATAGAGATATATGAGGAGTATACTGTCAGTATATATAGAGATATATGGGGAGTATACTGTCAGTATATAGAGATATATGAGGAGTATACTGTCAGTATATATAGAGATATATGGGGAGTATACTGTCAGTATATAGAGATATATGAGGAGTATACTGTCAGTATATAGAGATATATGAGGAGTATACTGTCAGTATATATAGAGATATATGAGGAGTATACTGTCAGTATATATATAGAGATATATGAGGAGTATACTGTCAGTATATAGAGATATATGAGGAGTATACTGTCAGTATATAGAGATATATGGGGAGTATACTGTCAGTATATATAGAGATATATGAGGAGTATACTGTCAGTATATAGAGATATATGGGGAGTATACTGTCAGTATATATATAGAGATATATGAGGAGTATACTGTCAGTATATAGAGATATATGAGGAGTATACTGTCAGTATATAGAGATATATGGGGAGTATACTGTCAGTATATATAGAGATATATGAGGAGTATACTGTCAGTATATAGAGATATATGAGGAGTATACTGTCAGTATATAGAGATATATGGGGAGTATACTGTCAGTATATATAGAGATATATGAGGAGTATACTGTCAGTATATATAGAGATATATGAGGAGTATACTGTCAGTATATATAGAGATATATGGGGAGTATACTGTCAGTATATAGAGATATATGGGGAGTATACTGTCAGTATATATAGAGATATATGAGGAGTATACTGTCAGTATATATAGAGATATATGAGGAGTATACTGTCAGTATATATAGAGATATATGAGGAGTATACTGTCAGTATATAGAGATATATGAGGAGTATACTGTCAGTATATATAGAGATATATGGGGAGTATACTGTCAGTATATAGAGATATATGAGGAGTATACTGTCAGTATATATAGAGATATATGAGGAGTATACTGTCAGTATATATAGAGATATATGAGGAGTATACTGTCAGTATATAGAGATATATGAGGAGTATACTGTCAGTATATATAGAGATATATGAGGAGTATACTGTCAGTATATATAGAGATATATGAGGAGTATACTGTCAGTATATATAGAGATATATGGGGAGTATACTGTCAGTATATAGAGATATATGAGGAGTATACTGTCAGTATATATAGAGATATATGAGGAGTATACTGTCAGTATATAGAGATATATGAGGAGTATACTGTCAGTATATAGAGATATATGGGGAGTATACTGTCAGTATATATAGAGATATATGAGGAGTATACTGTCAGTATATATAGAGATATATGGGGAGTATACTGTCAGTATATATAGAGATATATGGGGAGTATACTGTCAGTATATATAGAGATATATGGGGAGTATACTGTCAGTATATATAGAGATATATGGGGAGTATACTGTCAGTATATATAGAGATATATGGGGAGTATACTGTCAGTATATATAGAGATATATGAGGAGTATACTGTCAGTATATATAGAGATATATGAGGAGTATACTGTCAGTATATAGAGATATATGAGGAGTATACTGTCAGTATATAGAGATATATGAGGAGTATACTGTCAGTATATATAGAGATATATGAGGAGTATACTGTCAGTATATATAGAGATATATGAGGAGTATACTGTCAGTATATAGAGATATATGAGGAGTATACTGTCAGTATATAGAGATATATGAGGAGTATACTGTCAGTATATATAGAGATATATGAGGAGTATACTGTCAGTATATATAGAGATATATGAGGAGTATACTGTCAGTATATAGAGATATATGGGGAGTATACTGTCAGTATATATAGAGATATATGAGGAGTATACTGTCAGTATATATAGAGATATATGGGGAGTATACTGTCAGTATATATAGAGATATATGAGGAGTATACTGTCAGTATATAGAGATATATGGGGAGTATACTGTCAGTATATAGAGATATATGGGGAGTATACTGTCAGTATATATAGAGATATATGAGGAGTATACTGTCAGTATATAGAGATATATGAGGAGTATACTGTCAGTATATATAGAGATATATGAGGAGTATACTGTCAGTATATATAGAGATATATGAGGAGTATACTGTCAGTATATAGAGATATATGAGGAGTATACTGTCAGTATATAGAGATATATGAGGAGTATACTGTCAGTATATAGAGATATATGAGGAGTATACTGTCAGTATATATAGAGATATATGAGGAGTATACTGTCAGTATATATAGAGATATATGAGGAGTATACTGTCAGTATATAGAGATATATGAGGAGTATACTGTCAGTATATATAGAGATATATGAGGAGTATACTGTCAGTATATATAGAGATATATGAGGAGTATACTGTCAGTATATATAGAGATATATGGGGAGTATACTGTCAGTATATATAGAGATATATGAGGAGTATACTGTCAGTATATATAGAGATATATGAGGAGTATACTGTCAGTATATAGAGATATATGGGGAGTATACTGTCAGTATATATAGAGATATATGGGGAGTATACTGTCAGTATATAGAGATATATGAGGAGTATACTGTCAGTATATATAGAGATATATGGGGAGTATACTGTCAGTATATATAGAGATATATGAGGAGTATACTGTCAGTATATATAGAGATATATGAGGAGTATACTGTCAGTATATAGAGATATATGGGGAGTATACTGTCAGTATATATAGAGATATATGGGGAGTATACTGTCAGTATATATAGAGATATATGAGGAGTATACTGTCAGTATATATAGAGATATATGAGGAGTATACTGTCAGTATATAAAGATATATGGGGAGTATACTGTCAGTATATATAGAGATATATGAGGAGTATACTGTCAGTATATAGAGATATATGGGGAGTATACTGTCAGTATATATAGAGATATATGAGGAGTATACTGTCAGTATATATAGAGATATATGAGGAGTATACTGTCAGTATATATAGAGATATATGAGGAGTATACTGTCAGTATATAGAGATATATGAGGAGTATACTGTCAGTATATATAGAGATATATGGGGAGTATACTGTCAGTATATATAGAGATATATGAGGAGTATACTGTCAGTATATATAGAGATATATGGGGAGTATACTGTCAGTATATAGAGATATATGGGGAGTATACTGTCAGTATATATAGAGATATATGAGGAGTATACTGTCAGTATATAGAGATATATGGGGAGTATACTGTCAGTATATATAGAGATATATGGGGAGTATACTGTCAGTATATAGAGATATATGAGGAGTATACTGTCAGTATATAGAGATATATGAGGAGTATACTGTCAGTATATATAGAGATATATGAGGAGTATACTGTCAGTATATATAGAGATATATGAGGAGTATACTGTCAGTATATATAGAGATATATGAGGAGTATACTGTCAGTATATAGAGATATATGAGGAGTATACTGTCAGTATATATAGAGATATATGAGGAGTATACTGTCAGTATATATAGAGATATATGAGGAGTATACTGTCAGTATATATAGAGATATATGGGGAGTATACTGTCAGTATATATAGAGATATATGAGGAGTATACTGTCAGTATATAGAGATATATGAGGAGTATACTGTCAGTATATATAGAGATATATGGGGAGTATACTGTCAGTATATAGAGATATATGAGGAGTATACTGTCAGTATATATAGAGATATATGAGGAGTATACTGTCAGTGTATATAGAGATATATGAGGAGTATACTGTCAGTATATATAGAGATATATGAGGAGTATACTGTCAGTATATATAGAGATATATGAGGAGTATACTGTCAGTATATATAGAGATATATGGGGAGTATACTGTCAGTATATATAGAGATATATGAGGAGTATACTGTCAGTATATATAGAGATATATGAGGAGTATACTGTCAGTATATAGAGATATATGGGGAGTATACTGTCAGTATATATAGAGATATATGAGGAGTATACTGTCAGTATATAGAGAGATATATGGGGAGTATACTGTCAGTATATATAGAGATATATGAGGAGTATACTGTCAGTATATAGAGATATATGAGGAGTATACTGTCAGTATATATAGAGATATATGAGGAGTATACTGTCAGTATATATAGAGATATATGAGGAGTATACTGTCAGTATATATAGAGATATATGAGGAGTATACTGTCAGTATATATAGAGATATATGGGGAGTATACTGTCAGTATATATAGAGATATATGGGGAGTATACTGTCAGTATATATAGAGATATATGAGGAGTATACTGTCAGTATATATAGAGATATATGAGGAGTATACTGTCAGTATATAAAGATATATGGGGAGTATACTGTCAGTATATATAGAGATATATGAGGAGTATACTGTCAGTATATAGAGATATATGAGGAGTATACTGTCAGTATATAGAGATATATGGGGAGTATACTGTCAGTATATATAGAGATATATGAGGAGTATACTGTCAGTATATAGAGATATATGGGGAGTATACTGTCAGTATATATAGAGATATATGAGGAGTATACTGTCAGTATATATAGAGATATATGGGGAGTATACTGTCAGTATATATAGAGATATATGGGGAGTATACTGTCAGTATATAGAGATATATGAGGAGTATACTGTCAGTATATAGAGATATATGGGGAGTATACTGTCAGTATATATAGAGATATATGAGGAGTATACTGTCAGTATATATAGAGATATATGGGGAGTATACTGTCAGTATATATAGAGATATATGGGGAGTATACTGTCAGTATATAGAGATATATGAGGAGTATACTGTCAGTATATAGAGATATATGGGGAGTATACTGTCAGTATATATAGAGATATATGAGGAGTATACTGTCAGTATATATAGAGATATATGAGGAGTATACTGTCAGTATATATAGAGATATATGAGGAGTATACTGTCAGTATATATAGAGATATATGAGGAGTATACTGTCAGTATATAGAGATATATGAGGAGTATACTGTCAGTATATATAGAGATATATGAGGAGTATACTGTCAGTATATATAGAGATATATGGGGAGTATACTGTCAGTATATATAGAGATATATGAGGAGTATACTGTCAGTATATATAGAGATATATGAGGAGTATACTGTCAGTATATATAGAGATATATGGGGAGTATACTGTCAGTATATAGAGATATATGAGGAGTATACTGTCAGTATATATAGAGATATATGAGGAGTATACTGTCAGTATATATAGAGATATATGAGGAGTATACTGTCAGTATATATAGAGATATATGAGGAGTATACTGTCAGTATATATAGAGATATATGAGGAGTATACTGTCAGTATATATAGAGATATATGGGGAGTATACTGTCAGTATATATAGAGATATATGAGGAGTATACTGTCAGTATATATATAGATATATGGGGAGTATACTGTCAGTATATATAGAGATATATGAGGAGTATACTGTCAGTATATAGAGATATATGAGGAGTATACTGTCAGTATATATAGAGATATATGGGGAGTATACTGTCAGTATATATAGAGATATATGAGGAGTATACTGTCAGTATATATAGAGATATATGAGGAGTATACTGTCAGTATATATAGAGATATATGGGGAGTATACTGTCAGTATATATAGAGATATATGAGGAGTATACTGTCAGTATATAGAGATATATGAGGAGTATACTGTCAGTATATATAGAGATATATGAGGAGTATACTGTCAGTATATATAGAGATATATGAGGAGTATACTGTCAGTATATAGAGATATATGAGGAGTATACTGTCAGTATATAGAGATATATGAGGAGTATACTGTCAGTATATAGAGAGATATATGAGGAGTATACTGTCAGTATATATAGAGATATATGGGGAGTATACTGTCAGTATATATAGAGATATATGAGGAGTATACTGTCAGTATATAGAGATATATGGGGAGTATACTGTCAGTATATATAGAGATATATGGGGAGTATACTGTCAGTATATATAGAGATATATGAGGAGTATACTGTCGGTAATAGAGATATATGAGGAGTATACTGTCAGTATATATAGAGATATATGAGGAGTATACTGTCAGTATATAGAGATATATGAGGAGTATACTGTCAGTATATATAGAGATATATGGGGAGTATACTGTCAGTATATATAGAGATATATGGGGAGTATACTGTCAGTATATATAGAGATATATGAGGAGTATACTGTCAGTATATATAGAGATATATGAGGAGTATACTGTCAGTATATAGAGATATATGAGGAGTATACTGTCAGTATATATAGAGATATATGAGGAGTATACTGTCAGTATATATAGAGATATATGAGGAGTATACTGTCAGTATATATAGAGATATATGAGGAGTATACTGTCAGTATATATAGAGATATATGGGGAGTATACTGTCAGTATATAGAGATATATGAGGAGTATACTGTCAGTATATATAGAGATATATGAGGAGTATACTGTCAGTATATAGAGATATATGAGGAGTATACTGTCAGTATATATAGAGATATATGAGGAGTATACTGTCAGTATATATAGAGATATATGAGGAGTATACTGTCAGTATATAGAGATATATGAGGAGTATACTGTCAGTATATAGAGATATATGAGGAGTATACTGTCAGTATATATAGAGATATATGGGGAGTATACTGTCAGTATATATAGAGATATATGGGGAGTATACTGTCGGTAATAGAGATATATGAGGAGTATACTGTCAGTATATATAGAGATATATGAGGAGTATACTGTCAGTATATAGAGATATATGAGGAGTATACTGTCAGTATATATAGAGATATATGGGGAGTATACTGTCAGTATATATAGAGATATATGAGGAGTATACTGTCAGTATATAGAGATATATGAGGAGTATACTGTCAGTATATATAGAGATATATGAGGAGTATACTGTCAGTATATATAGAGATATATGAGGAGTATACTGTCAGTATATATAGAGATATATGAGGAGTATACTGTCAGTATATATAGAGATATATGAGGAGTATACTGTCAGTATATATATAGAGATATATGAGGAGTATACTGTCAGTATATATAGAGATATATGGGGAGTATACTGTCAGTATATATAGAGATATATGAGGAGTATACTGTCAGTATATATAGAGATATATGGGGAGTATACTGTCAGTATATATAGAGATATATGAGGAGTATACTGTCAGTATATAGAGATATATGAGGAGTATACTGTCAGTATATAGAGATATATGAGGAGTATACTGTCAGTATATAGAGATATATGAGGAGTATACTGTCAGTATATATATAGAGATATATGAGGAGTATACTGTCAGTATATAGAGATATATGAGGAGTATACTGTCAGTATATATAGAGATATATGGGGAGTATACTGTCGGTAATAGAGATATATGAGGAGTATACTGTCAGTATATAGAGATATATGAGGAGTATACTGTCAGTATATAGAGATATATGAGGAGTATACTGTCAGTATATATAGAGATATATGGGGAGTATACTGTCGGTAATAGAGATATATGAGGAGTATACTGTCAGTATATAGAGATATATGAGGAGTATACTGTCGGTATATAGAGATATATGGGGAGTATACTGTCGGTAATAGAAATTCTCACCATTTACCTTCCTCTCATCTGTTTTACTGCCTCTCCCCGCAGCCGGAAATGACTTGCGTCTCAGCACTGTCAGCTCTGCGTTCCAGCCGCCGGAAGTGATGTCACGATAAGAGAGAAGTGTGTGGAAATGCGCCACCTGGTGTCTGGCGGTGTGAAGTGCGGATTGCTTTTTGTGTATAGAAATCAGAAGAGATTGCCGGGGATGAGAATCCTCTGATCGGTGTGTTATCGCGGCCCCCCCCCCCCCCTATCCGATCACCGGAATTCACACGGGACTCTCATTCTCCATAATGTTGGTCTTCAAGAAAATGGCGACTAAAGACCCAGAACTCCTAGCACCTCTCCCAGAATTCCCTGCTGGGGGGGGGGACGCTGTAAGATGTGAAGTCACCTGAGCTACAGGAAGAGGTAATTGTACTGTGTGTCCCAGAATCCCCATCCCCCCATAGTCTGATCCCTGTGTCCCCCCCCCATAGTCTGATCCCTGTGTGTCCCCCCCCCCATAGTCTGATCCCTGTGTGCCCCCCCCCCCATAGTCTGATCCCTGTGTGTCCCAGAATCCCCCCCATAGTCTGATCCCTGTGTGTCCCCCAATCCCCATAGTCTGATCCCTGTGTGTCCCCCCAATCCCCATCCCCCCATAGTCTGATCCCTGTGTGTCCCCCATCCCCCCATAGTCTGATCCCTGTGTCCCCCCCCATAGTCTGATCCCTGTGTCCCCCCCCCATAGTCTGATCCCTGTGTCCCCCCCCCATAGTCTGATCCCTGTGCCCCCCCCCATAGTCTGATCCCTGTGTCCCCCCCCCATAGTCTGATCCCTGTGTCCCCCCCCCATAGTCTGATCCCTGTGTGTCCCCCCCCCCCATAGTCTGATCCTTGTGTCCCCCATAGTGTTATCTGTGTCCCCCCCCCCATAGTCTGATCCCTGTGTGTCCCCCCCCCCATAGTCTGATCCCTGTGTCCCCCCCCATAGTCTGATCCCTGTGTGTCCCCCCCCCCCCATAGTCTGATCCCTGTGTCCCCCCCCATAGTCTGATCCCTGTGTGTCCCCCCCCCCATAGTCTGATCCTTGTGTCCCCCATAGTGTGATCTGTGTCCCCCCCCCATAGTCTGATCCCTGTATGTCCCCCAATCCCCATCCCCCCATAGTCTGATCTCTGTGTGTCCCCCCCCCCCCCATAGTCTGATCCCTGTGTGTCCCCCCAATCCCCATCCCCCCATAGTCTGATCCTTGTGTCCCCCATAGTGTGATCTGTGTCCCCCCCCCCCATAGTCTGATCCCTGTATGTCCCCCAATCCCCATCCCCCCATAGTCTGATCTCTGTGTGTCCCCCCCCCCCCATAGTCTGATCCCTGTGTGTCCCCCCCCCCCCATAGTCTGATCCCTGTGTGTCCCCCCAATCCCCCCCCCCCCATAGTCTGATCCTTGTGTCCCCCATAGTGTGATCTGTGTCCCCCCCCCCATAGTCTGATCCCTGTGTCCCCCCCCATAGTCTGATCCCTGTGTGTCCCCCCCCCCCATAGTCTGATCCTTGTGTCCCCCATAGTGTGATCTGTGTCCCCCCCCCCCATAGTCTGATCCCTGTGTGTCCCCCCAATCCCCATCCCCCCATAGTCTGATCCTTGTGTCCCCCATAGTGTGATCTGTCCCCCCCCCATAGTCTGATCCCTGTGCCCCCCCCCCCATAGTCTGATCCTTGTGTCCCCCATAGTGTGATCTGTCCCCCCCCCCCCATAGTCTGATCCCTGTATGTCCCCCAATCCCCATCCCCCCATAGTCTGATCCCTGTGTGCCCCCCCCCCCATAGTCTGATCCCTGTGTGCCCCCCCCCCATAGTCTGATCCCTGTGTCCCCCATAGTGTTATCTGTGTCCCCCCCCATAGTCTGATCCCTGTGTCCCCCCCCCATAGTGTGATCCCTGTGTGTCCCCCAATCCCCATAGTCTGATCCCTGTGTCCCCCCCCATAGTCTGATCCCTGTGTGTCCCCCCCCCCCATAGTCTGATCCTTGTGTCCCCCATAGTGTGATCTGTGTCCCCCCCCATAGTCTGATCCCTGTATGTCCCCCAATCCCCATCCCCCCATAGTCTGATCTCTGTGTGTCCCCCCCCCCATAGTCTGATCCCTGTGTGTCCCCCCAATCCCCATCCCCCCATAGTCTGATCCTTGTGTCCCCCATAGTGTGATCTGCCCCCCCCCCCCATAGTCTGATCCCTGTGTCCCCCATAGTGTGATCTGTCCCCCCCCCCCCCCCATAGTCTGATCCCTGTATGTCCCCCAATCCCCATCCCCCCATAGTCTGATCCCTGTGTGTCCCCCAATCCCCATAGTCTGATCCTTGTGTCCCCCATAGTGTGATCTGTCCCCCCCCCCCATAGTCTGATCCCTGTGTCCCCCATAGTGTGATCTGTGTCCCCCCCCCCATAGAGCCTGACCTCTCCCCCAACTCTGTGTGTACCACAATCCCCATCTGTGTGTCCCTCATCCCCCCCATCTCTGTCTTCCCCCCCCCCCCCCATAGTCTGATCCCTGTGTGTCCCCCATCTCTGTGTGTCTCCCACCCCCTATAGAGCCTGACCTCTCCCTGATCTCTGTGTGTCCCCCATCCCTCCCATCTCTGTGTGTCCCTCATCCCCCCCATCTCTGTCCCCCCCCTCCATAGTCTGATCTCTGTGTGTCCCCCATCCCCCCCATCTCTGTGTGTCTCCCACCCCCTATATAGCCTGACCTCTCCCTAATCTCTGTGTGTCCCCCCCATCCCTATATAGAGCCTGATCTGTATATCCCTATTCACTTCTATCTCCTCTACAGACTACCAACCCCCACCGTCCAACACCGACCATCACAGCATGGACCCCGACAGCAAGAAGATCCTTCACCTCACACTGGAGATCCTCTACCTGCTGACCGGAGAGGTGAGGAGGATTCTGGGAGGTCACATGACATCACTCTTATCTCTATTAATAATACAGACCTGACCGGAGAGGTGAGGAGGATTCTGGGAGGTCACATGACATCACTCTTATCTCTATTAGTAATACAGACCTGACTGGAGAGGTGAGGAGGATTCTGGGAGGTCACATGACATCACTCTTATCTCTATTAATAATATACAGACCTGACCGGAGAGGTGAGGAGGATTCTGGGAGGTCACATGACATCACTCTTATCTCTATTAATAATACAGACCTGACCGGAGAGGTGAGGAGGATTCTGGGAGGTCACATGACATCACTCTTATCTCTATTAATAATACACAGACCTGACCGGAGAGGTGAGGAGGATTCTGGGAGGTCACATGACAGCACTCTTATCTCTATTAATAATACAGACCTGACCGGAGAGGTGAGGAGGATTCTGGGAGGTCACATGACATCACTCTTATCTCTATTAATAATACACAGACCTGACCGGAGAGGTGAGGAGGATTCTGGGAGGTCACATGACATCACTCTTATCTCTATTAATAATACAGACCTGACCGGAGAGGTGAGGAGGATTCTGGGAGGTCACATGACATCACTCTTATCTCTATTAATAATACAGACCTGACCGGAGAGGTGAGGAGGATTCTGGGAGGTCACATGACATCACTCTTATCTCTATTAATAATACACAGACCTGACCGGAGAGGTGAGGAGGATTCTGGGAGGTCACATGACATCACTCTTATCTCTATTAATAATACAGACCTGACCGGAGAGGTGAGGAGGATTCTGGGAGGTCACATGACATCACTCTTATCTCTATTAATAATACACAGACCTGACCGGAGAGGTGAGGAGGATTCTGGGAGGTCACATGACATGACTCTTATCTCTATTAATAATACACAGACCTGACCGGAGAGGTGAGGAGGATTCTGGGAGGTCACATGACATCACTCTTATCTCTATTAATAATACACAGACCTGACCGGAGAGGTGAGGAGGATTCTGGGAGGTCACATGACATCACTCTTATCTCTATTAATAATACAGACCTGACCAGAGAGGTGAGGAGGACTCTGGGAGGTCACATGACATCACTCTTATCTCTATTAATAATACACAGACCTGACCGGAGAGGTGAGGAGGATTCTGGGAGGTCACATGACATCACTCTTATCTCTATTAATAATACACAGACCTGACAGGAGAGGTGAGGAGGATTCTGGGAGGTCACATGACATCACTCTTATCTCTATTAATAATACAGACCTGACCGGAGAGGTGAGGAGGATTCTGGGAGGTCACATGACATCACTCTTATCTCTATTAATAATACACAGACCTGACCGGAGAGGTGAGGAGGATTCTGGGAGGTCACATGACATCACTCTTATCTCTATTAATAATACAGACCTGACCGGAGAGGTGAGGAGGATTCTGGGAGGTCACATGACATCACTCTTATCTCTATTAATAATACACAGACCTGACCGGAGAGGTGAGGAGGATTCTGGGAGGTCACATGACATCACTCTTATCTCTATTAATAATACACAGACCTGACCGGAGAGGTGAGGAGGATTCTGGGAGGTCACATGACATCACTCTTATCTCTATTAATAAAACAGACCTGACCGGAGAGGTGAGGAGGATTCTGGGAGGTCACATGACATCACTCTTATCTCTATTAATAATACAGACCTGACCGGAGAGGTGAGGAGGATTCTGGGAGGTCACATGACATCACTCTTATCTCTATTAATAATACACAGACCTGACCGGAGAGGTGAGGAGGATTCTGGGAGGTCACATGACATCACTCTTATCTCTATTAATAATACAGACCTGACCGGAGAGGTGAGGAGGATTCTGGGAGGTCACATGACATCACTCTTATCTCTATTAATAATACAGACCTGACCGGAGAGGTGAGGAGGATTCTGGGAGGTCACATGACATCACTCTTATCTCTATTAATAACACAGACCTGACCGGAGAGGTGAGGAGGATTCTGGGAGGTCACATGACATCACTCTTATCTCTATTAATAATACACAGACCTGACCGGAGAGGTGAGGAGGATTCTGGGAGGTCACATGACATCACTCTTATCTCTATTAATAATACAGACCTGACCGGAGAGGTGAGGAGGATTCTGGGAGGTCACATGACATCACTCTTATCTCTATTAATAATACACAGACCTGACCGGAGAGGTGAGGAGGATTCTGGGAGGTCACATGACATCACTCCTATCTCTATTAATAATACACAGACCTGACCGGAGAGATGAGGAGGATTCTGGGAGGTCACATGACATCACTCTTATCTCTATTAATAATACAGACCTGACCGGAGAGGTGAGGAGGATTCTGGGAGGTCACATGACATCACTCTTATCTCTATTAATAATACAGACCTGACCGGAGAGGTGAGGAGGATTCTGGGAGGTCACATGACATCACTCTTATCTCTATTAATAACACAGACCTGACCGGAGAGGTGAGGAGGATTCTGGGAGGTCACATGACATCACTCTTATCTCTATTAATAATACACAGACCTGACCGGAGAGGTGAGGAGGATTCTGGGAGGTCACATGACATCACTCTTATCTCTATTAATAATACAGACCTGACCGGAGAGGTGAGGAGGATTCTGGGAGGTCACATGACATCACTCTTATCTCTATTAATAATACAGACCTGACCGGAGAGGTGAGGAGGATTCTGGGAGGTCACATGACATCACTCTTATCTCTATTAATAATACACAGACCTGACCGGAGAGGTGAGGAGGATTCTGGGAGGTCACATGACATCACTCTTATCTCTATTAATAATACACAGACCTGACCGGAGAGGGGAGGAGGATTCTGGGAGGTCACATGACATCACTCTTATCTCTATTAATAATACACAGACCTGACCGGAGAGGTGAGGAGGATTCTGGGAGGTCACATGACATCACTCTTATCTCTATTAATAATACACAGACCTGACCGGAGAGGGGAGGAGGATTCTGGGAGGTCACATGACATCACTCTTATCTCTATTAATAATACAGACCTGACCAGAGAGGTGAGGAGGATTCTGGGAGGTCACATGACATCACTCTTATCTCTATTAATAATACAGACCTGACCGGAGAGGTGAGGAGGATTCTGGGAGGTCACATGACATCACTCTTATCTCTATTAATAATACAGACCTGACCGGAGAGGTGAGGAGGATTCTGGGAGGTCACATGACATCACTCTTATCTCTATTAATAATACAGACCTGACCGGAGAGGTGAGGAGGATTCTGGGAGGTCACATGACATCACTCTTATCTCTATTAATAATACACAGACCTGACCGGAGAGGTGAGGAGGATTCTGGGAGGTCACATGACATCACTCTTATCTCTATTAATAATACACAGACCTGACCGGAGAGGTGAGGAGGATTCTGGGAGGTCACATGACATGACTGTGGGAGGAGTTTGGGGTGTGATCTATATAAAGGGGTTCGGTCTCTGGGATGTTCTGTATTGATCCGTAGGATTACATTATTGTGAAGAGGTCAGGTGATCATGTCCCACCAATCAGGAAGACTCGTATCTCGGCCTCCAATCCTCTGTCAGAGCAGAAAATCCTGGAACTGATTCAGCAAATCACAGAGCTGCTGACTGGACGGGTGAGTGACATCATTGTGTGTGATGGATGGAGGAGTGACCTCACTGTGATGTCATCAGATTTATGACTCTGTTTATGTTTCTAGGGATCTTTAGAAGACGAAAAGGAAATGACTTGTCCCCGCCCCCTTGTGTCACATGGTATGATGGGTATTGTCGTCTTTATCTTTTTGGAGTGTCAGTTACATAGAGCCCATACTGTATCAGAGCTCTAATCCTAGGGGGTCCGGCCCATAGAGCCCATACTGTATCACATCTCTAATCCTAGGGGGTCCGGCCCATAGAGCCCATACTGTATCACATCTCTAATCCTAGGGGGTCCGGCCCATAGAGCCCATACTGTATCAGAGCTCTAATCCTAGGGGGTCCGGCCCATAGAGCCCATACTGTATCACATCTCTAATCCTAGGGGGTCCGGCCCATAGAGCCCATACTGTATCACATCTCTAATCCTAGGGGGTCCGGCCCATAGAGCCCATACTGTATCAGAGCTCTAATCCTAGGGGGTCCGGCCCATAGAGCCCATACTGTATCACATCTCTAATCCTAGGGGGTCCGGCCCATAGAGCCCATACTGTATCAGAGCTCTAATCCTAGGTGGTCCGGCCCATAGATCCCATACTGTATCAGAGCTCTAATCCTAGGTGGTCCGACCCATAGAGCCCATACTGTATCACATCTCTAATCCTAGGGGGTCCGGCCCATAGAACCCATACTGTATCAGAGCTCTAATCCTAGGGGGTCCGGCCCATAGAGCCCATACTGTATCAGAGCTCTAATCCTAGGGGGTCCGGCCCATAGAGCCCATACTGTATCAGAGCTCTAATCCTAGGGGGTCCGGCCCATAGAGCCCATACTGTATCAGAGCTCTAATCCTAGGGGGTCCGGCCCATAGAGCCCATACTGTATCACATCTCTAATCCTAGGGGGTCCGGCCCATAGAGCCCATACTGTATCACATCTAATCCTAGGGGGTCCGGCCCATAGAGCCCATACTGTATCACATCTCTAATCCTAGGGGGTCCGGCCCATAGAGCCCATACTGTATCACATCTCTAATCCTAGGGGGTCCGGCCCATAGAGCCCATACTGTATCAGAGCTCTAATCCTAGGGGGTCCGGCCCATAGAGCCCATACTGTATCACATCTCTAATCCTAGGTGGTCCGGCCCATAGAGCCCATACTGTATCAGAGCTCTAATCCTAGGGGGTCCGGCCCATAGAGCCCATACTGTATCAGAGATCTAATCCTAGGGGGTCCGGCCCATAGAGCCCATACTGTATCACATCTCTAATCCTAGGGGGTCCGGCCCATAGAGCCCATACTGTATCACATCTCTAATCCTAGGGGGTCCGGCCCATAGAGCCCATACTGTATCAGAGCTCTAATCCTAGGGGGTCCGGCCCATAGAGCCCATACTGTATCACATCTCTAATCCTAGGGGGTCCGGCCCATAGAGCCCATACTGTATCAGAGCTCTAATCCTAGGGGGTCCGGCCCATAGAGCCCATACTGTATCACATCTCTAATCCTAGGGGGTC